>NW_028301577.1:13917500-13950000 GCF_042242905.1 Orbicella faveolata | reverse complement strand
TAATTTATTCAATTTGTTCACCGGGTGGCCTTCATCACGTTCAAGTTAAAGAAAGCTTCTGGATAATTTCAGCCTGACAAGCCAGCAACTGGTCCCAAATTACTTTCTTTATCCTTACAAATGTCCTGACTTCCATCTCCAAAAGATTTGCCCGCAATTTTTGAGCAAATAAACATTTTGCTGATGGCGACCACCATTACGGTGGCTTGCATACCAATTTGCTAACTTTACAAAACTCTCCTGAAGGCGATATGATGAAAAGAGCTGAAAAATGGCCAGAAATAAGGTAATTTTCTCAGCTTCCGGTGTGCCAAATTTGCCGGAAATAGCTTCAAAACTGATTCTCTTTTTGTTTTGTTTTTTCTTCGGGTCACTCATGATCCCATATTATGACATGTGCCAGAAGTAATTACGTCATCGGAGATTTCACAATGGCTACGACTGATGGTGCAGTAATACACGTTTTGTTAATCAAGTGATGTGGTGTCTACAGTAATCAATGAATCATCAAGGACTGCTTTGGAATGTGCACTTCATTGCGACTGTAGTGCTACCAATACAGTTAACTTTTAAAAGCACGGTTGTAAGATCTAAAAGATCTTCTTGTTTAGTTTTGTTGCTGACTAGACCCAAACTCCTTCTCGGCCAAATTTTGAGTCACACAACCTGTGATGTTATGGATATTGTTTTCTTTATTGTGTTCTTTTTAACATTACTGAAATAAATTTTCTTTTGGTTTTATCAAAGCGTTGGATTCAAAGGGAATAAGAAATACGCTAAACAAAGGTATTACATCAGCCATGGAATGCGCTGACGTTGCAGCTTTCACTTTAGCTATGTGACAAATAAGATTGTGTTTACTTTGCAAGTTTATTTTGCCAGGAGCAACAGTCTTTTTAGTTTTCCGAGTATTTTTCGTATTTTAGACAAGAGAAGTGAATTGTTGTGCTGTTTTATTGAAGCGAGTTCACAGATCGGAAGGAAAATTAAATATTTGCAAGCCAGGCAAAGAATGTGTTAGAACACGCAAGGGTTACGTCTTTGGTAGGGAAATAACCACCATACTAAAGATAGCCATGGATAACGCAATTCTTGAGTTATGTGACTCGTGTGACTTCTTTGCTAGCTCTTTATTCAAGGGAAAAAACAATTAAATTTAATCGTGGCTTTTAAGAAAGAAAGCTGTTGGTAATAGTGTTCGTATCTTCATGCCCATACATATCCCGAAGAAAGTTCCAGGTTAAGACCATTACGTCATCGGAGATTTTACAACAGCTTCGCCTGATGGTGCAACAATAGAGTTTGTGTTGATCAAGTGATGTGGTGATTGCAGTAATCAATGAATCATCAAGGATTGCTTTGGAATGTGCACTGCGTTGCAACTGTAGTGCTAAGCAAACAGTTAAATTTTAAAAGCGCGGTTATAAGATCTAACAGATCTTCTTGTTCTCGATTGAGTGTTGTGCTGTTTTAGAGGAACCGCCTATGACATCATCACTTTCCTCATTTGCATAATACAAAGACGTGAGTATCTCTAAAACGAAAAAAGGTATTCCAAAAAGGAAAACGCCATTCTTCTTTACTTTGAAAAGCCTTTCAAATAAGCAGGAATTACTTTTTACTTCATAGGCACTTTAACAAGCCTTCCAACCATGGCTGGTAATCAATAGTACATTTGGTTTTCACTGGCTAATGCTCAATCTGACCGGTCATTTTGTTCTGAAATTGGTCATAAAATTAGTGACACAATAAATTTAACTGAGAACAACAGTTTTGTTGTACTTTTATCATGAGAAATACAGGCCAAAACATGACAACAAAGTCTCTCTCCATCCCCAAAACAGCCAAAGACGACCATGTTGAAAATCACTGTATAATGCATTGCGAACTTAGTATTGAATTAAGGTACATCATGTATGCCAATGGATCTCTGTTAATACCTTGCTGACAACAAATATTTTCAGAAATCAGTGGTCAGACAGGGAAATGATACTGTTGACTTTATAACTTTTCATTATGTAAAGGCAGAAAAATTATATAATCATTTAGTATCTGTTATAATTTAAAATGCTATGCAAAGGAAAGTACATGTCAGTGTGGCCAAATTCAAACTTACATTTTTATTTGTTTTCAGTTTCAGTTTCCATTTCATGATTTGTACAATGAATTTTGTTTCGTTCAAATTATCAAATAGAATGGCATCTATGCCAACTTTCCCAGGTTATCCGGGTATCTCCTGGATACAGGCTGAATCTCCTGGTCTCTCATGCATGTCACCTCCCCTGAATTTGAAGAAAAGCGATTTTGTGGCTGAATTGGAAGAGCTCTGCTTTCAACAACATTTTTTAGGGTCAGGAAGGTCAAATTGGTGATTTTGCTGATTTAATTTTTTTTGAGGTTGGCATCTCTGAAATGGCAAAACTCAAAAACAAAAGCAACAGTATAAATTGGTAAAAAACAGAAGCAGTGCTTGCATTTATATACCAATTATTGACTTTTATTTATTTTGTTCAAATTACAACTTAAATAATATTCTTCCTCAGTCATGACCTGATCACTTTGCTGAATGCTTGATTCTAAAAAATTGATTGATATTAGTTTCTCAAGGAGAATCTTAACAGAGAGAAGGGGGATGCCCCCTGGGTCCCTCCACTAAATTTCCCAAGTCACTTGGTATTTTGGAAAACCAGTTGCTGAGGAGAGGTGGTCGCTTACGAGAGGTGGTTGCAACCTGAGAGGTTCGACTGTATTATGATCAATATCTCGCTGTATATATCAACATGGGTCAGATCAGGGCGTCAGGCCAGATGGAATTAATTCTTAATAATACCGCAAGTGTAAGGCTTGTATTCTGTTTACTTTACATTTTATTTAAAGCATGAGGTACAGTACAAGCGTCACACTACCAGCGTACTTGCCTCAATGAGAGCAAGTGAACAAATCACCCAGAACTGAGACCAAAAGGGTGTTTTGGTATTGTCGTTCTGTCCAAATTTTGACATCATCTGTGCATATTTGTAACTGAGTAGACAACAACAACATAAAGTCTAACTGAGCGTTCTCAGTAGCAGGCAGTGACAGGCAGATTTCCACCTACTGTCGAGAAAAATGTAGCTGTTAATTCTAGTTGGAAAGCACAGTGGGAAGGTTTCATTTATGTAGCTTGTCCTATGTACCAAAGAAATGCAGTTGCTTGTTACATATTGCTTGTCACCTGGAAATTGTGTAACTGACCCTAAACATTTTGATATTTAAGGTGAGCCAGAAACATGGAATAGTGTTCCTCATCACCAAGTATGGATATATCCATCTGTATGATGTAGAGAGTGGATCCTGCATTTACATGAACCGAATCAGTGGAGATACAATCTTTGTGACAGCACCTCATGAACCTACCGATGGTATTATTGGTGTAAACAGAAAGGGACAGGTAGGGTTGAAAACATCATGCTTTAATTTCCAAACTTTTCAATTTCTATTTGTCTTTAAAAATGTTTCATTACTATCAGGTGTTGTCAGTGAGTGTCGAGGAGGATAACATCATTCCATACATCACCAATGTGCTCCAAAATCCTGACTTGGCTCTTCGTCTGGCTGTGAGAAACAATTTGGCTGGGGCAGAGGAACTCTTTGTGAGAAAGTTTAACACCTTGTTCAACAACATGCAGTATGCTGAGGCAGCAAAGGTTGCAGCTAATGCACCAAAGGTAAACTGTCACTGTACAAAGATCTAACAAATGTCTTTTTACCACAACCAACTTCAATTTGGAAAGAAGGTTCTTCAAAGAAATCCACAATGGAATAATGAGAAGCTGTGTTACATTTTAAAAAGTAGAGGCTTTAATAACTAACTTTTGGGTAAAATTCTTTTTCTAATCAGGGCGTTCTACGAACACCGCAGACAATCCAGAGGTTTCAGCAGGTACCATCTCAGCAAGGTCAAACATCTCCCTTGTTGCAATATTTTGGCATTTTATTAGACCAGGGTAAACTCAACAAGTTTGAGTCACTGGAGCTCTGCAAACCTGTTTTACAGCAAGGAAGGAAACAGCTTCTTGAGAAGTGGCTTAAGGAGGAAAAGGTATTGGATAATAACCCTTATTATCGACATACTTCCTTTAATGTGGCTAAATGTAATTTAGGCAAAGTACATCTCAATCCAATGTGGCCAGCAGTGACTCCATTTGTATATGTGATCTGTAAGGTGACCTCAATAGCTTGCAGCTCGCCTCGTGGCCCATTTACATTTTGTCGCATTGCAGCTGATCTTCGTGGATCATTTACGTAGTCAGCTAATCTTTGCGGATCTCTAGCTGCAGTTTGTCAAGAAAGTCCTAATTTCTGCGTATCATACATGTGGAGTCTTGCTCCCAGCCCTCCCACCCTTGCATTTCATGGGTTAAGGTAAGTAGAGGGTTACAGTACATAGGTAAGTATTTTTCCACTGAACTCCTTTCAGTGTGATGGTACCAGGTGGCAGTTGCCTGTAGGGGTGGTTCCCGCTCCAGGGTTGTCACGGATACCTCCCTGCTGTGCCTGAAGTATTCAGGCCCCCTACCAACCTATAAGGCATCAGTTCCCAAGCTTATCTATTGGTGACGAGTTTAAATGTAAGTTTAATGTAAAATTTAGTGTTACTGGCATATAGCTAGAAAATCTACATGTAAGAATAATGTGAACTGCAGTTGTAGATGAAAGTGAAGAATGATCATCCCAGTAAATTTTTCAATTTAAGCAATTGGAAAGAAGAAGCCTGAAAAAAATCAGGGCTTCAATGTGTGACTTCATAGCTCATTTGGTAGAGCATCGCACCGGTATCGCGGAGGTCATGGGTTCTAATCCCGTTGAAGCCCTGATTTTTTTCAGGCTTCTTCTTTCCAATTACTTAAATTGGAAAATTTACTGCGATGATCATTCTTAACTTTCATGTAAGAATAATATTAGCTAATTTGCCAGAATAGAACAAAGGGAAAAGTGGCTACTAACAGTGCACACTAAAATTACATTTAGCAATACAATAAGCTAGTACTCAGATTTAGTTTAACAGAATCTGTAAGTACAATCTGGAAACAATTTAAGCCTCTGTGATGAACATTATTATCACCATCTTTCGATTGATGACTACAAGAGTCTATGAAACAAATGCTTATAAACCTGAGAGGCCAGTCTTATCTTCTTTAAATGCCTGAATTGTTTTTGAGTTGCTTGTACCTTTTAAGTGACTTACTTGGCTACTTTTCTCAACAGCTGGAGTGCAGTGAAGAGCTTGGTGATTTAGTGAAGCAAGTTGATCCAACTCTTGCCTTGTCAGTTTATCTCAGAGCAAATGTGCCAAACAAGGTAATTTTACATAATTAATTTAGACATTGTTCAGGTATGTTTATAGGAAATAGTTATGGCCTTGCTTCTATGGTGGATGAGTGGCTTCAATGCAATATTTAATAATAATTAAACTAAAATTTTTCAGGTCATCCAGTGTTTTGCGGAAACTGGCCAGTTTCAGAAGATTGTTTTATACGCAAAGAAGGTTGGCTACACTCCTGATTACATCTTCCTGCTCCGTAATGTGATGAGGATCAACCCAGAGACAGGCAGTCAATTTGCTTCTATGCTTGTGCAGGATGAAGGAGAACCACTTGCAGACCTTAACCAGGTCTGTATTAAACCAGGCTGATATTAATTCAATGCTTGCTATGAAAAGTCCCCCAAACTGTGAGGTACATGTATTTCATATATCCACTCACACCTAACTGAAAAATCTTTATTGACCATAGCTTTCTTGATATCTTTCGATGTGAAAATGTTTTCACTTCTCTTAGTGGGTAACTTCTCACACACCGCTGGGAGCCATGCCAAGCCGAACCACACAGCCTGACCTTTATTAACTTAAGAACATAATTGTCTTACAATGACACAAAAAAGTGGCTAGGGAAAAATTTCACTTTAACACATTCTACAAGTACTTCACAGGTGGGTGGGTGGGGCATGTCAGGCAATGCGGATGGCAAAACAAAAACTGAAACCTTACACAAGCCACGTGATCTGAAACCCCCCGCTCACCGGTACCCAGACTCCCAGCCATGTGTGAGAAAAACGTTTTCTGCTTCTTTTGTTCTTCAGCCAACGGAAACCACACTTTGTGGAACTTGAAGTGCATATTTTGAGCTTTCCACATTATTGTATGGGCCAAAGCATGACATATTTACCATTAACACTAGCAAATAAAACTATACCAGAGTACATGCTGATCATTGCTTTTGCAAGTTTGGTAGCTCCAAAAACAGCTGTTTTTGTTCTTGTGATAAGCTTGTACATTTCTTGCTGTCAAACAGCATAAATCCTTTGTTAAAAAATCTTTTAACGAGTTTAAGGTTGATTTTCTGCAGCAGCCAAACATCAGTCAGCAGGGATCTCCATAACACCAGAAAGCTGTTTACAGTGTCACTGTACTGCAATCAGACAAAGCTTTGAAAGCTGCCCATGAATGTTCAGTACAAATAGTTTTGCCCACCTGAGAAAAACATTTGCCCTCCTGATGAAAGAGTTATGAGCCCCCTGAACCGTGGTTAATTAGTCATCTAGGGCCAGGAATCCGGGATTGAAAGGGGTTAAGCACAATGGGAATGAAGACTGGATTAGGGAAGTTTTTAGTGAGAGGTACATGTAGTCTTAACTTCTGATCAGTGGAAATGCTCTCCT
The DNA here is from genome assembly GCF_042242905.1 of Orbicella faveolata. NCBI lineage: Eukaryota > Metazoa > Cnidaria > Anthozoa > Scleractinia > Merulinidae > Orbicella > Orbicella faveolata. The sequence continues at coordinate 13,943,301 of NW_028301577.1, read as the reverse complement.
TCAGTTTCCACCAAGAATTGTTATTTGGTCTGTTTTAGTGACTGTAAGTGAGGTAGTTTTATCTACAGGGCAACCCCTTAACAATTTGTTTTCTTTAACTTAAGATTGTAGATGTCTTTATGGAAACCAACCAGGTTCAGGCATGTACATCTTTCCTACTGGATGCTCTTAAGAACAACAGACCAACTGAAGATCATCTGCAGACCAGACTGCTAGAAATGAACCTCCTCACAGCACCTCAGGTCAGTGGTTGTCTGTCTGTTTGTTAACACACAGCCAGAAGCCATTGCAAGCTATTAGTACATATTGAATATCTGTACCTCTGTATTTAAAGTATAACTCTTGTCGTCAATGCACTGTATTATCCAACTAGTTTTCACTAAATCTGTTTACTTTATCACTTAGTCTTTTTTTGTGTGCCTTGTGTGCTGTTGCATTTTTTTTTCTTATTTTCTCTTCTAGTATCTGACCCTATTTAAAATAATTGCTGTTATCACTACTTTTGCCCAGTCTTAATTAGCCCATAAACGTTACATACATACATACAGACAGACAGACAGACAGACAGATGGACAGACAGACAGACAGACAGACAGACATACATACATATGTACTTTATTGACTTCCCCCAAGAGGCTTTTCAAAGACAATAACTTAAATTTAAGTAAGTACCGTCAACAATAAAAATAAGATGGAAACATTATTTTGGGCAATCACGTACTCGCTTTATTTTAAAACTTATTTTTGTAAACTTTAATTCTAGGTATGAGTACCAATAATGTTGTTGCTGTTGTTGTTGTTGTTAGTTGCTCTTTCAGTCTGTCTTTCTCTTTGTCTGTTATTCTTTCCATTATTGACTGATTGATTGTTTATTTGATTGACTGATTGATTGAGTGAGTGATTCAGTGATTGATCAATCATTGATCAGTTACTCACACACTTAGTGGCTTAGTTGATTGCTTGATTTAACTTATGATTGAGCCAGGCAAGTCTCCTGATCCATAAAATCAACTAGCTCCTAAAATGAAATTGAATTGAACTGTTCTCAGAGATCTCTTGCTGAATAATGTCATTAACGCCCCAAAATCTACATCTTTATTACTTTGATGAATGAGCATCCCCTTCTCATGTAGTCATCTCTGTAGAATCATCATTCTCTCCCTAACAGCAAACAGAATATTTTTTTTGTGTGAAGATAGCATGGTATTAATTGGGCATGAGTAAAACTTAAGCATTCTTTGGGAGTTAGAGATGGCTGATACTTTTCTTTTGAAACAGTTGTGGTTCTTCCAAGAAATGTAAAGTTTATAACTAAGGTTGACATGTTATGTAGTCAGCGTCTAAATGCAAACATTGTTAACTTTTTATCAGGTTGCTGATGCTATTCTTGGAAATCAGATGTTCACTCATTATGATCGCGCTCATATTGCCCAGCTGTGTGAGAATGCAGGACTGCTGCAAAGGGTAAGAGTGCATTAACAATCAAAAGATCAAACACTTTCTGCCAAGAGTCAGCATTTCGTTTTCGTTCAAAGCTAACTTTTCAACTTAAGCCATCATTTGTATTTATTGCACCAACAGAAAAAGCCAAGTTGGTAACAGTCGGTTTGTTTACTCGTTTTGCAGTTTGATCTCTCTTCTGATTGTAAGCTTTACAATTGGCATATCAAAGTCAAATCAAGATGTTTGATGCACACAGTCATTAATAACATCTATAGCATAATTCACAACCACCATGCTTCTCTGTTGGAGGTTGTAATTGACTGATTGTAAGCACAATGAGTCAATCATTTTCACGGTAACAGTTACAATAAATCATTTGTAACAACTACCTCACAAAATGGATTTGGGTGCCTGAAACATCCAGGATCTTCCACTATAAACAGCCAGCTAATAGAATTTCCCATGGCTAGCAAATCCTGGCAATCCAGCCATGAGGCTCAACACTGGTGGGAGAAAAGGGCAATCAACATACTGACAAGATAGTTGAAAGAGGGAGGGGAAGTGGGGAGAAACAGCCATTGAGGAGAGCCGCCATGCTTAAGAAAATGCTCACTTAAACCCAATACTACAATGCACTTTGGTCCAAGAGCACATGTTATCGTGGTGCATGTTTGTACATGAATCTAAAGGCAGCTGGTGACATAGCTCAGACTAGTGCTTGTTGTTGATAACTCAATAATACATATTGACTAGGGATGAATTGAAAAAAGTTAACTAACTAGAAGAAAGTGAACCACATGTAGTTGAAATCAGGAATTAACTGAGATCAAAAATAATAGTTTAATTGTAACTATTTGACTTAGTTTCCTCACAAATTTAATGGATTTGTCAGATATTTTGATTATACTTGTTACCAGTGGGAGTGTCAATCACATTATAATACTTGTTGGGAGTCTTACCAGGAGTGGAAATAACAGTCAGTCATCGCACATTGTCCGACCAAATTTTAAATATGTCCAGCCAATGTCACATTATGATCGGACATGATGTCTGAACATTTCACCAACATCAAGTTATTGTCCATCCATAAAATTTAGATAGATACAGTCGAACCTCGATTATCCGGACTCGTCGGGACCTCAGTAAATAGTCCGGATAATTGAGAGTCTGGATAATCGAAAACATGTTTATTAATGAGATAGAAATGTAAACAAAAGGTATACAGCAAAGAAAACATCATTTTAGTTGTGAAATCTTCGCAGCCTGTATGTATTTACAAATAAAAACTTTCAGTTCAGGTATTTACAAAAGTCTAAAATGTTCAAGCATGTTTGTTTGCTTCAAAGACTTGTAGCTTCATCAGGGACTTTCATTTTAATCCTTCGCTTGTCTCAATGCTGTCAGTAAATTTTAGGATCTTGTTTTTGTTCTTCCATGTGTCAGAGATCTGCTGCTTGCTGATGCTTAATTCTTCAGCTAAATTTATTCCTTTCTCTCCTTTATCCAAACGTGAAATAATTATCTGCTTATCTTTAATCGATTGAATGACTTGCTTTTGCTTCGTAGACATGTTTTTGATTTGAGTTTACGATCGACCGATCTTGTGTTTACATAACGCAGGCGGAAGGAACTAATCAAGCATGAAATTCCCTCGGTAACAAAACAATTGAGCCAATCAGATATCAGCTGAATGCATCAGAATATTTCTTTGTCTCGTTGCACTTGCAAATTTTGAAAAGCACTCAGGATAATACGCTGTTTCAACAGTCTTTTGAAAGGATTATTGGGCTTTTTGCAACTTTGAGTTTTCAAGATCACAACTAATTAATATTGATGAAAAAATTGGGACCAGAGAAAAAAGTCCGGATAATCGAATAGTCCAGATAATCGAGGTCCGGATAATTGAGGTTTGACTGTACATTGTTAAAAGGCTCGAAATTGTGACTGGTACAATCGCTAGTGTGGCTACAATTTCATCTTTGGTGACAAAAAATTCTGGTTTAGTCGACAGCCAAAAATACGTCTGCGTTTACAGGCTACCATAATGGCGACTACGTTTCTCTGTGATGATGATCAGTAATTGTTATTTTCTCAGACATTGTCCCTCCAGAAATACATAGTCAAAGATCTTTGCTTCTATAACATTCAATAAAAGAAAAGAAAGCAATCTATCTTTCTGCCTTGTTGTAAAGGATTCCCTTGCATCGGAAAACTTGCAAATGGCTCGTGTTTGAAATCGCTTTATAATGCACATCAAACCCTCGAACATTAAGTATGTCATGTATGCCTACCGATTGTGTTTCTTGGAATGCATGAATCTTTCATAGACATTACATTAGCTACATATACAAAATTAGCGGCCAAAAAGTCTTGGAATTTATTCTTTACAGATTTTATGCATTGAGTTCTTTCCTGAATAAAATTCCTACCGATTTTTATCACTTAGTCACCAAATGGATACTCGAGAATTTTTTTAATTTTGGGTCCTTGACTCTGAAATTTTGAGCTGTATCCTGGAGCACATTATGGGCTCCTGCCATATGATAAAGCAGAAGTGTCTTTCCTGTACTTGCCAAATTAAGTACTCTTCAGAAATCGCTCTGTCATGCATTACGTGCATTGTGATATGTTGTTAGCCCTTCGTGTATGTACCCCATGTACCCAGGAGCCCATCACTAGGAGCCTGCAACTCCCATACTAAGCCTATGTCACAGTATTTTTACAGACCGGTCTGTTTTTAGGCTTCTTTTCCCACGAAAAAGGTCGCTTCCGGTCTATATGAGCATGAATCGGTAAGGAGAAAAATGGCGGCCTCAGGTGGACATGTCGACCTAATGTTGCAGTGAAATTATAAAGTCTGTGCTTGTGATTGGTCACTGAGGTTTCCTTCAGGGGTCTGAATTTGCAAGAAATTCAAACTAAAAATAGATGGGTGTGTGAAAAGGCCGGGACAGGAGTAATTGGGGTGGTTGCACACTCCTAGTGATGGGCTCCTGCTTTAAAGGGACACAGTCAGCTGGAGCACATGTGCATCAGATACCATTTCATAGTTAATTTGCATATCACAGAGACGCGATGCATACTGTTTTCAACCAAATATGATAAAAATAATATCATACAACGAGCACAAGCACACTCAAAAACAGGCTTTTCAGTAAACGATTGAAAATCAAGCAAAACACTGTGAAGATTGAAGCGGATTCCTGGATGTAGTTTGATTTCAGGTTGAGGTGAACTTTTTTCAAAGTGAGAAAACTAGTGTCCAGGTCAGTGCAACGCCAAAGCTGACTGTGTCCCTTTAATGGTAGCATTCAATAGAAAACTAGGTTTGCTTAAAAAACATATAATCAGGAGATAACCAGGAGAGATTGGTGCATTCATCTTGTAGATAAAGTCATCTCATCATCATAAATGATAAAAGAATCAAATTTAAATGCAGTTTTGAATGATTTGTATTGAAAATCTTTAAAGTATGCTAATAAATTTTATTATGCTAATTACTTATGCAAATCAATGACGCAAATTAATGTCCGGTCAAATTGATGAGATGTCTGACCAAAATGAAGATTTGAAAGGACACGTCCTGTTAAAGAAGAAAAATTATTTCCAGCACTGCATACCGTATGCCTTCTTGTCTGTTGATAGTAATCTAGACAGCTCCTTATTGTGTGAGTGTGTTTGTTTCATACAGGCTTTGGAACACTATACAGACATTTTTGACATCAAAAGGGCTATTGTCCACACTCATCTTCTCAATCCTGAGGTAATGCATTGTGTTCTTAAAACATATGTTACATTTAAAATTCCTTTTTTACAATATGAGATTTTTTTTTATACTGACTTCAATGTGTTTTTTGTAGTGGCTGGTGAACTACTTTGGCTCATTGTCTGTTGAAGATTCCTTGGAATGCCTGCGAGCCATGCTTACCCACAACATTCGACAAAACCTTCAGATCTGTGTGCAAGTGGCAACAAAGTACCATGAACAACTCAGCACATCTGCTCTGATTGAGCTGTTTGAGTCATTCAAGAGTTTTGAGGGTAAAGAGTGTAGAACAGTCATTTGCTCGCAAGCATCCATTTTGTTGCTGAAAGATGCTCACTTAAAATAGTTTCACTGAAAGTAATTTGTCTGTTTAAGAAAGATTTGGGGCTTTTACGTGTTGCTGCAATACAATAATAGTGGTTGCATGAGTGGGTTTGCCTGTATGATAATTTTCCAAATAAGACTAAATGGAATTTAGACAAGGTTAAAACCAAGCCAATGCAGCAGCTTCACTAATATTATGTGGGGGGTTCCAGGGAGGTTTACAGGGGCATTGCCATGTACTTTGCTTACATCGCTTGCTAGCTTGCTCGCTTTATTTCTCTCTCTTCCTCCCACATTCTTTGGTAAGTATTCATTCCACACACTGCTTCTCTCAGTGTTGTGTTGATAGGTACCTTGGAGGTGGACTGTGGCTTGGTTGCCATGGTGACCCCCTTGCTGCTGAGGAGATTGCTGCTCTCCTCTGTCGCTACCTTTACAGTACCTACTCTCCAATACTTCAATTGAGTTAGAATTTTAAAAGATATTTGTAATTTGCCTATCCCTTTCTACCCTACTTAAGAAAACTTTTTTCATAAACCTATTGTTGAAACTGTAAAAATCTGTTTTGTATCTTGTAGGTTTGTTTTACTTTTTGGGATCTATTGTAAATTTTAGTCAGGAACCTGATGTCCATTTTAAGTACATACAGGTAAAGATTAATTAGAATGCAGTTGAACTGGATGCCTCATATTATAGATCGTGGTTTTGGTCCTGAGCTTGTACAATTTCTTTGGAATTAACCTACATCACCAGAGTTCTCCTAAAACTTTCAAGTTCACGGATAATGTTTTGTGTAGGTAGCACTAAGCTTTTTGAGACCCTCCTGAATGAAAAAAACATTAACAGACCTATTTTGGTTTTTTTTTACAGTGGCCTGTAGGAGACATTTCGATATTTTTCATCGCGACATAAAAATTTTGCTTTGGCAACTTAATTAAATGAACATAGCTTCCTTTTTTTGTCTTTGATTTACTGTCAATCGCAGCTCATGACTCTTGATTGCAACACATAACTTGCTATCGCAGCTTACAACTCTTGATCGCGACTTACAACTCTCGATTTCGACTTACAACTCTTGATCGCGACTTATAACTTTGATCGGGACTTACAACTCTCGATCACGACTTATAACTCTAGATCACAACTTATAACTCTCGATCACAACTTATAACTCTCGATCACAACTTATAACTCTTGATCGAGACTTAAAACTTTCGATTGCAACTTATAACTCGCAATTGCGAGTTTTTCGCGACTTATAACTCTTGATCACGACTTACAACTCTCGCATTCGCGCCTGCACTAGGGTCCTGGTGAGAGGTAATATAGAACGTGCTGCAAGTTTCAATATGGTGGACGAAGTGGAGGAGGTGTGCACTTTCCCTATGATTTTAGTTTGTATTTGCTATATGATTGGCTTCAAAAAGGAGTAAATGTGTGTTAAGTGCCTTTGTAGCATTTCAAAGACATCAGGTTGCATTGTAATTCTTGCTCTACAGCATCCACGACTCCCTTGATACTTGAATGGATATTTCTCCTGCGTAGTCCACGACTTCTGAGGATCCTTTTGAGGCGTCTTAAACTTAATGGAATGCCATGATAAATTATACCAGCAGAAATGAGAGCACTTCCCATTAGCTAAAAGAATCCAAGACAGAAGTAATCCTCTATCAAGGCCTCTCGATTTCCATTGCCGCTACATAAAATAGGAATGTAATTTGGAAGAGCTCCGTGGGCATGAAATTGGAAAAGGGCAACAAGAAAAGTCACGGCGAAGTACAGTAGAATCCCGGTAACTTGAACCTGGATAACTTGAATTCCCCGTTAACTCGAACCAAGTCCCCTTTTCCATGGATTTGACCCCACTTTTCGGTTATTTTAACTTGGTTAACTTGAACGCGGATAACTCGAATTCCCTGCTAACTCAAACTAAATTTCGTTTCCCTTGATAAAAATTTAGCCCGATAACTCGAATTCTGGTTCATATAACTCACCAGGGATGTCATCCCATTAACTTTTCTTGTCCTGTAATCAGTAAAAACACTCAAAACTAACACCACAGAAATTTTATGTTAATCAGTGCAACCGACCATTTACATATTTGACAGTCATTTCCTGATCTTATGAGTCATACTGGATGCGGTGCTTTAGCTGTCACTGTATACTGAAGTGCTGAAAAATTGGCAAACTATCAATTATTAACGTGGCAAGTTGGATATTCAATTGACCCTGATAACTTGAACCCCCGGGGTTCTACTGTAATTGCAGATCGCAGCTGCCATATTACATTGTTACGGGCATTAAGTGCATGCACACTGGACAGAGGAAATCAAGTTGCAAAGTTAGAAGTCCCAAGTTATAGCAGAGCTCCGGCGGCCCAAAGGGCCACCAAGCAGAGCCCCATACTCATATAGTAAAGAAAAGGAAACCCATGAGTTGATTTTCTCATGGTTATCATGGCTAGTGGCATTGCTCGTGGGTGCGTACGCGTGATGGCAACGGCAACGACGACGGAGTCATGCAACATGGTGGCCATACTTCAAATAATAGGTTGACAGAGATATGAACCCTTGCTTTACCGTGAACTTCTTTGATATTGGACATCCATGTTATGATCAATTGACATCTGTCAAAACAAGGTATCCGCTAACCAGTATCATGTGACCATATCGCGGACTCAAGTTTACAGCTCCTTGAGGTCGCGCGGTTTTTGAAGTTGACCGCTGACCAAGTGCTGGTTTTCGATTGGATTGCGGGCTCATGTCAGGTTAACTTGTTGAAAACAGGGCAGGATTGTTCAGAAGGCGGATAATGCTAACCCAGGATTAAAAGTTAACTGAGTTATAACTTTTTCTTCTATACAAATGTTTTTTGCTGCCTTGTTTTGTGTATAAGGTGATTATTAAAACTCAAAACAGAAGGCCAAACCATATACAGAAAACCTCACTGCAAAGTTGAAAACTCAAATCAAAATTCTACCTTTTCCTGGGTTAGCTTACTCGGGCTCTGAACAACCCAGCCCAGGAGCTATGCTTTTAGGCTGGCCTAAATCTATATATTAAGTTGCAATCGAAAGTTTTAACTCGCAATTGAGAGCTATAAGTCGCGATCGATAGAGTCGAACGCGAGTTATAAGTTGCGATCGAGAGTTATAAGTTGCGATCATGAGTTATAAGTTGCGATTGTGAGTTATAAGTTGTGATCGCAAGTTATAAGTTGCAATCAGAGAGTTATAAGTTGCGATCGCGAGTTATAAGTCGCGATTGAGAGTTAAGTTGCGATCGCGAGTTATAAGTTGCGATCGCGAGTTATAAGTTGTGATCGAGAGTTATAAGTCACGATCCCAAGTTATAAGTTGCGATTGTGAGTTATAAGTTGCGATCGCTAGGTATAAGTTGTGATCACAAGTTATAAGTCACAATCGAGGGTTATTAGTTGCGATCGCGAGTTAAAAGTTGTGATCGAGAGTTATAAGTTGCAATCGCGAGTTATAAGTTGCGATCACGAGTTATAAGTCACGATTGAGAGTTACAAGTCGTGATCGAGAGTTATAACTCGCGATCGAGAGTTATTAGTTGCGGTCCCGAGTTACAAGTTGCGATCGAGAGTTATAAGTCGCAATTGCGAGTTATAAGTTGCAATTGCGAGTTATAAGTTGTGATCGCGAGCTATAAGTCATGATCATGAGTTATAAGTTGCGATCAAGAGTTATTAGTTGTGATCGAAAGTTGTAAGTCGGGATCATGATTAATAAAATCGCAGTCAAGAGACAAAGAAAGACAAAAAAAGAAAGCTATGCTCATTAAGTCACCAAAGCAAAATTTTTTATGTGACAATGAAAAATATCGAGGTGTCCCTGACAGGCCACCGTAGGTTTTTATCAGATACATTAATTATTTCAAGTAATGAATATATGGTATTGCTTAAAGTATTGATTCCTCAGGCACCACTGAAGAACTGTCACTGACTGTAGTCAAATGCCATAAAACAGGGAATTATGGTATTTTGACAGCAGTCAATAACAGTTCATGATCCTTCTTTCTTTATCTGTTTAATTACTGAATTTATGACTTCTCATTTGTGTTGTTTTGTGTTGCAGGCTGCTTGCAAAACAGGCCAAGTTAAAGAGGTAGAACGTATATGTAGAGAAAGCAACTGCTATGATCCAGAAAAAGTTAAGAACTTTCTCAAGGTAAGGTGACTCTTTTTTGATGTTTCCTTCTTCAAACTGTATTCAGTAGCTTGGTGTTATAATATTTCCAACTACTAGCATTACAATATTGTTCATAACTGTGTTTTAAAGGAAAGGATGAATAATTTATTTAATTAAGCATATGAGTATATGACAAGGTTTTGTCACGTCTGTAATACTTTGATCAGAATCATGTTGCTTGCAGCAGTTTTTAGATATTTTGATGTAATTGTTTCCTTTTATATTATATTTCCATTTTAGGAAGCCAAGCTGACTGACCAATTGCCTTTGATCATTGTCTGTGACAGATTTGACTTTGTTCATGACTTGGTCTTGTATTTATATCGAAACAATCTTCAGAAGTACATTGAGATTTACGTTCAAAAGGTAAGATGAATGTATTGTTTTTCTGGAATCAGGTATTTTATGCTACTTACATTTCATGCTTATGTACCTTAACTTTGTCTTGGTCCATAAGCACCTGCAAAAAAGACCTTTCAAACCTGGCTGACCTTACACATGGTCAATAATCCATGTTTATTTAACAAAGAGATTCCACGTTGTTGTCCATCTGTTCAGTAATAGATCACAGTAAGTTAATGTCAAAATGTAATAAGAAAAAAAAGTGGCACAGGAGCTGTTAGGCGAGTGGGTCACTGATGTTGAATGAGTGAAAAGTCTTTATTAAAAGATCAGGCACAGCATATGTGTGACTTAACAATCATTAATAAACTAAGCTAAAAACCAGTCATATGTATTACAAAATTATATACTTTTTCTTACCATATTTTGATGTCTTCTATTACTGAACGAATAAAGAAACAACAAAAGGTTAATGCTGTCATCTATGCGTCTGTCTTACAATAGATCATAAGTAAGGACCAATCAAAATGTAAGAATAATTCAACAAACTATATATTGCCTGATGGATAGTAATAAGAGTTTGATCAATCAACTTGGAGATGTTGGCAACAAATTTTCACAAGTAACACGTCAAGAAGAAATGGCATTTAAAATTGGATTTTAGTGATTACAAAGTTTTTCTTTGTCAGGTGAATCCCTCACGTCTGCCTGTGGTTGTAGGAGGTTTGTTGGATGTGGACTGCACAGAAGATGTCATCAAAAGTCTCATGATGGCTGTACGTGGCCAATTCTCAACCGATGAACTAGTTGAAGAAGTTGAAAAAAGAAACCGTCTCAAGCTATTGTTGCCTTGGCTAGAAGCAAAGATACATGATGGTTCTGAAGAACCAGCCACCCATAATGCACTGGCAAAGATTTATATTGATGCCAACAACAATCCTGAGAGATTTCTGAGGTTGGTACATGTATGATATGGTCTTTTTATTTTTTTTCCTCAAGCATCTGAGAGGGCCAGAATCCTAAATCCTTGAATTTCATTGGCTAATCATGCACTCGTGACCAGTCCAGCTTTTTACAATATGGCCCATGGGCCGGATTTTTTTCCTGCTGTAGCGATTACAGCTCCTAAATTTCGCTCCTAAAAGTTAGTGGTAATCGTCAATCTTTTGCCTTTTTTACACTTCATTGACGATTAGTCAATGCAAACTTATCTCTGTTCACTTGAACATGGCAAGGAAAGTTACTGTAAATAAATTCAGTTGAGTGTTTTGAAGTTGTGAGAGTTTGCTTGGTTGTTTGTAGCTTGGTGCTGTAATCCTGTATTTCTCTCACCGTAAAATTTGAATCAATTTCAGTCGAGTTTACCTCTCTGACTGTTGCTGTATTTAGGAGAATTTGTGTGCAATACACTTAACCAGTTTCTTCTCTATTCAATTTATGGTAGAAAAGTCTGCAACGACTGACAAGTTGTTTTTGTAGTAAAACTTCAAACTTCGCATGAAATTTCACACTGCAAAAACAATTTTGGAGAACTTAACTGGTGAAATAAATGCCACTAACATCAAGTAGTTCGAAAAAAATCTGTTCTTTAATACATCTTTCTTTGTCTACTACCCGAGTTACTTCTCATTGCGAAGAGTTTTTTACAAATCGTTAGCAGACAGCGCGCAAGCCGATTCATTGACAAAGTTGCATAAACAAACCCATTTGTAATCTGTAAAACCAGTTAAGTGCCAGAAAAAAAAAAACATGTTATTTGCTGGCTTAGGGTCGGTCCATGTAGTGAAAAGCTGTGACCTTGGTCACAGTTTTTCACTATACAGACCTCCCAGCTTGCAGATAACATATATATACTGAAGCTGGCATGGTATATCTAGTTTATGAGAACAGAAGTCTGAGGATATAGATGACCTTGATTGACTTGAAATCGTTGAAAACCCAAGGCGAATGGCAGGTTTTCCCAAATCAGCAACTGACGACACTGCCTGTGTACAATATGCCATTTGAAAGCCACTGATCAGCTTATTTAAGAATTGACATCAGCAGCTGTGAATGAGGTAGACATTTTTGCGAGAAATTGCTTTAAAATATGAAAATGAACGACTTCAAAAATGTATCAACCTTCTACTAAATTAGGTATACCCCTAACCTATAGCTTATTTAGTAGCTCTTAGTGCATAGCTTGATATGAAACAAGTCTTGCATTCTATTTGCATCCCAAAAAAGGAAGTAAAAACTTTTGGGAGTGGTCAACCATGTCTGCAATCTACTCAAAAAGGCATTTGCAACAGGACAGCATGCCTTTCTTTCCACTAGCATCACGTTTTTACAACATTTTTGCTTGGGCATGCACAGAAATCTGGACGAAAAAGGGGCCTATGTCTTTAGGCTTTTCATTTTTTAAATTTTTTTTCGCCTTTCCTTTTCTCCTTTTGCTATCTTTTTGCTGCAGTGATTGACCTTCTGCTGGGCTTGCTTCCAGTTGAAGAATTCCTGAGAAAGCATCATTAAGACAGGCAATTCTTACCATAGAGTTATGGGAAATTTTTCTTTCAGTTTTTCACTCAAATTTCTGAGCATTTTCGTGTATATTTCACGCTCAATTGACCCAATCACTCTGATCTGGGTATCATTGGAAAGATCTTTTCCTCCTTTAGAACTTGTGTATTAGTGAGGCTAATTTTGGTCAAATGTGATTACGCCAGAAGAGGAAAAAAGGGCAACGCTCTTTATGACCGGTTATGGCCGGCACAGGCGTCAATGGGTTAAACAAAGGAAATAATAATGGTGATGGTGTTCTTATCTTAATTGTCATAGATGTTTTGTGATTTTATATCTCCATTTGCTGCTTAGTTTTATTTTGACTGAGAAGATATAGATCAAGCACCTGAAAGTGTTGCAATTGCCCTACTGCAAGTTGTATTATCAACTCTCCAGGAGATTGTTCATTGTTGTAACTTAAAAATAATGTTATTCTTTCAGAGAAAATCCTTATTACGACAGTAAAGTGGTTGGTAAATACTGTGAAAAGAGAGACCCACACTTGGCCTGCATAGCTTACGAAAGAGGGCAGTGTGATGCTGAGCTAATCAAGGTACAGACATTCCACTTGCAGTTTTGCTTGCTGTGTTGTTTACAAGCTGTAAAAAACCCAGGTCTTTTGATCTAAACTTCAGCTCATGAAAACCTTACCCTTTTATATATCTCCAGCTTGGAAAAAATGCTTCTTTTGTGCATAGTCTCCCTGTATTGTCCATTATGGGGAATACCTTTGCCCCCCCCCCCCCCCCCCCCTCCACCACCACCACCCCCAGCTTACAAATCTCCAGTAAGATATTATAACTATTTTCTTCCCACTTCAAAGGTTTGTAATGAGAACTCCCTGTTCAAGAGTCTGGCAAGATATCTTGTTCGACGGAGGGATCCAGATCTTTGGGCAGAAGTACTATTGGAAACAAACCAGTTCCGCAGGCAGCTTATTGATCAGGTGTGCAGAGCTATAAACTCTATATTATTATTATTTTTGAACATTCAATGCTCGAGATGAACAGTCGTTAGCATAACAATAACCCTAGATCATTCCTAGGAGTGATAAACGTGAACTGATTGAAGCAGGTTGATCTGGAACTGGAGAAATGTAATCAACTTGATAATCCTCTATGATTTAGCATATGGAAAACTAGTACCATATTTTGAAAGTTCATTTCCTTGTTATACTTGGGCTTCCAAGTTAAAGGGGGAAGGGTCAGGGTTCCAGGCATTCCTTGCAGTTGGGAAACTGAGGAAGAGAATTGCAATGGCTTGCTAATCATGTGATAGCTCTTTGTGAACATAATAATTTGCAGAATGCTTTGTTTTATGGAGAAAGCTGTGGAAAGAATCATGTCTTGTATGTTCATTTGTCATACAAAAATGTCGGGCGTTTCTGGAACGAGTCTGTCTGCGAATTTTATAGCTTGAGAGCTAGCCAAATTAGCAAAGTTCTTGCTAGTTTTCACTACAAACTATGATGCTGAGGCAAATATTTTATATGTTGAAAAAAAGGTTCTACATGCAACTGGAAAAATAGGATAATCAACAAAGCAACTTAAATAGTAAATATGTGAGCTTAACTCTTATGTAAAAAATCCTGATTAATTGAATGGTTTACATTGTGTTCAATTCTTGTAAAGTTTGATTCTGATAATCCAATATGAAATCCTAGTAAAAGGTCTTGAAGCATTTAGTTGTGATTACTCCAGTTTTACGTAAGTTTATGGTATTGTTGCAAGAAAGGATAAAGTGATATTGTACCTTTGTTGAAATTACTTGTTATTCTTGATTGTAAAGGTTGTGCAAACAGCACTTTCAGAGACTCAAGATCCTGAGGATGTGTCATGTACAGTCAAGGCATTCATGACCGCTGATCTTCCAAATGAACTTATTGAACTTCTAGAAAAGATTGTCTTGGAAAACTCAGTTTTCAGTGACCACAGGTGCGATAGTGTATTCATGTTTACTTTGTTGTTGTCTGAAGGAAAAAAGTTGATTCAGAGTCAACAAATGATGATTCAGAGGCTGAAGACCTCTGAAAATGGTTATTTCTCTTTGGGGGTCACCAAACAATTAGAGTACTCTGTGAAGATGGGCGAAGCCTTGTGGCCAGCGTTTCAAAGAGACTTGACGGAGGGACGGACGGACGGAAGGAATGACTGACTGAGTGACCGACTGACTGATTAACTGATTGACTGATTGATTGACTGACTGACTGACTGACTGATTGATTGTAAAACTAAAATTTGGTTTTAAGGTTTTGTATTTCTAAAAATGAATTATGTGCCTGTGGAAATACAATTGGAATGAGATGTGGCCATCTCAGCAGTTATTATGGCAATTTAAGCAATTGCAAATTTCGCCTGAAAAGAGATTGCTGGGCGTCAAATAAAGTCCCCAAATCTAAAAGTCTTGAAGCCCCGAAATCTTTCTTTTTTGGCGTTTAATTTGCAGTTGCTTTAATTGCAGTAACACCTGTGATGTTCACCTTTGCTAGTCTTTGTAGCTAATAAAAACAGCTATTGTAACAGAGTTGGATGAATATATAACTGCACATCCTTTGAAAATTGAGGGCAAAGCTCAGGCAGTGTCAGCAAATTATTTTTGACAAAACTTTAAAATCATTTTTTGTTTCATTATCTTGAAGTTCGTAATTTATATTCTTCCAGAAATCTGCAGAACTTGCTGATTTTGACAGCTATCAAGGCCGATCGGACACGTGTCATGGAGTACATCACTCGCTTGGACAATTATGATGCGCCTGATATTGCTAGTATTGCCATTGGCAGTGAACTTTATGAAGAAGCATTTGCCATCTTTAAGAAATTTGATGTGAATACATCTGCTATTCAGGTATGACAGTGGTGGACACATTGAACTGTGTCGTCAGTCACCTTATCTTGTCAAACCTTGTGTCACCTGATCACATGATTGTCAACATTTCCCTAATGTTTTAAGATGTGTCTGACAAATTCATCTCAGGAAGGAAAGGAAGTACATCCCCATGTTACTGTGCATCAATACTGTACTATTTACAGGGTACTTTACAGTCATGTTATCTTTGTAGCTTCATTCAGCTTCTGACAAACACGCGGGCTTTGTTAATGTATGGTCTAGCTATAACCATACAATAAAATGTAATCTGCTCATTTTTCTTGTACAACATCGAGAACTAATTCTAACCAAATTTGAAAGTACAGGACTGGATGATTTATTTTCTGCCGGAATTAAATGCATGGCAGCCCCAGAAAAATGTAATGTAAAATCTAAACTTGAGTATTTTGTATCTCTGTTCTGTAGGTGTTGATAGAAAATGTTCAAAACTTGGACCGGGCATACGAGTTTGCCGAGCGTTGTAATGAGGCGGCAGTGTGGAGTTTGTTGGCCAAAGCTCAGTTACAAAAGAACATGGTGAAAGAAGCTATTGATTGCTTTATTAAAGCCGATGATCCGTCTGCATACACTGAGGTTGTGGAAGCAGCCAATAGAGAAGGTATCATGATTTTTCAGAAGTATATATTTTTAAGAGGGCACGCAACCTTGGCAGGGAAGCTCTGTGGCTTTCTGCAGAGTGTAGACTGATTAAAGTGCCTATGAAGTAAAAAATAATTGCTGCTTATTTGAAAGGCTTTTCAAAGTAAAGAAGATTGGCCTTTCCCTTTTTGGAATATCTTTTTTCATTCTAGAGATATTTACGTTTTTGTATTATGCAAATGAGGAAAGTGATGACGTCATAGGTGGTTTCACTTGAACAGTAAAACACTGGAATTGCGGTCGTTTCGCCCGATGGCCCATTCGCCCGAAGACGTTTCGCCCAATCTCAGAGTCGATTCGCCCGAAAAAAAAGGTCGATTCTCCCGGACTAAGAGTCGATTCGCCCGGACTAATAAAATCCTGGATAATCCTTATGTTTTGTTGGCTTAACTTATCAAACATAAAGCATTTAACGTGTCCTAATCTTTGGCGATGCCAGTTAACCGTTGAGTTCAATTTGTCACGCGTTTATTGTAAACGAACGCTGCCCATGGATACATCTATTTATCACGCCGCCAATTGACACTTCGTTTCTTGCAAACAAACTCTTTCCATAGATACATCCGTTATTTGTTTTCCCTTTTTGGCGTCTGTAGTATACATAAGCTGAATCGTTCATATAGGTTAGGATACTATTGCATAAAACGTACAACAGTTTTTAAAGACATGTTTCGGCATGCTTATGCCATCTTCAGTTTAATAGAGTGACTAATGATACGTGACACAAGTTATATACTACAAAATATGAATAAATTATTTACAATATGCATTACAAAACAGTGGAAACGGAAATTACAGAGTTAAAAAGGTATTGAAGTGATGTAACTGTTTGTTAAGGTCAGGTTTGTTCTTACTAATATAAAAGGCTTCTTTAAGTTTAAGATCAATAGAGCTATTCGCTGAGTCTAAGATGCGAAAACAAGGTGTGTACATGCCCCTGCATGAAGAAAATTGAGAAAGATGTTTAAAAATATGCGAGTTTTTATCGCTTACTGTATGTTCTTTAATCCTGGTAGAAAAATGGCGACTGGTTTCACCAATATAACAGGAATTACATCCCGCACAAGTAAATTGATAAACTACCATGGATTTTAGAGCATCAGGAGTACGATCTTTAAAACTGAACATATTCTTGATTTTGAAAGAAGTAAAAACTAATTTGATATTAAGATCCGTTTCACAAAAACGTTTAAGTAATTGCCGGTATCTTAACAAGCCTTCTGATCAAAAAAGCCGCAACGTTAATGATGAAAACAATATACGCTATTTTAAGCTTCCTTTTATCGGCCAGTACTCTAGAATAACGGAACTCAAACTACGGCAATTACTTAAACGTTTTTGTGAAACGGATCTTAATATCAAATTAGTTTTTACTTCTTTCAAAATCAAGAATATGTTCAGTTTTAAAGATCGTACTCCTGATGCTCTAAAATCCATGGTAGTTTATCAATTTACTTGTGCGGGATGTAATTCCTGTTATATTGGTGAAACCAGTCGCCATTTTTCTACCAGGATTAAAGAACATACAGTAAGCGATAAAAACTCGCATATTTTTAAACATCTTTCTCAATTTTCTTCATGCAGGGGCATGTACACACCTTCTTGTTTTCGCATCTTAGACTCAGCGAATAGCTCTATTGATCTTAAACTTAAAGAAGCCTTTTATATTAGTAAGAACAAACCTGACCTTAACAAACAGTTACATCACTTCAATACCTTTTTAACTCTGTAATTTCCGTTTCCACTGTTTTGTAATGCATATTGTAAATAATTTATTCATATTTTGTAGTATATAACTTGTGTCACGTATCATTAGTCACTCTATTAAACTGAAGATGGCATAAGCATGCCGAAACATGTCTTTAAAAACTGTTGTACGTTTTATGCAATATTTATCATTATTGCTAGTATTACGACCTTAGGATACTATCATGTAAATAGGATTTTTAAATCATATCCAATAAAATATGGCGTTACTTAAATCATAGCGTGGTTTCTTGCATTTTTAGTAGACATTTGCATATCGCAATCGATAACGCAATACGGTAGAATGTGATCGTGAAAAGTTCTGATAAACATATCCAAAATAAGACGGTTAAATATACTACAAACAACAAAAGGGAATACGAATAACGTATCTATGGACAGAGTTTGTTTGCAAGAAACGCGTGATAAGTCGAAGTGTCTGGCGTGAAAAATAGATGTATCCATGGGCAGCGTTTGTTTACAATAAACGCTAAATTGAACTTAACAATTTACTGGCAGCGCCAAAGATTAGGAAACGTTAAATGCTATATGTTTGATTAAGTTAAGCCAACAAAACATACTTGATTAACCTGGATTTTATTAGTCCGGACGAATCGACTCTTAGTCCGGGCGAATCGACTCTTGGTCCGGGCGAATCGACTTTTTCTTCGGGCGAAACGACCTGATACCAAACACTAATTCAAGAATATCTCTAGAAATATTGGAGCAGTGTTCTTCAAACTTGGCACCACAAATGTGCTTCACATAAGAAACAGAATGACACCTTCTGTGTTGTTGCCATGGCAACTCTTCTGGCTCCAGTCTCTTTCTGTGAAAAAACAAATATACCAAATTTGCAACCCTTTGAAAATGGACAGAGGGTCTTGCTCGGAACACACATGATTCCCATACTGTCTTAACTCTCCCCATTAGATTGTTGGGAGTGGATGATCCTTGTTTAAGATAAAATCTGGTAATGTTAGTTTTAATTAAAACAGGACCAGCGGCATAACTGTTGTCATGGCAACGGCACGACGGGTGTCATTTTGTTTCTTTTGTGATATACATTTCTGGTGCCAAGTTTAAAGAACAGTGCTTTAATATTTCTAGGGATATTCTTGATTGAGTGTTGAACTGTTTCAGTGGAACCACCTATGACGTCATCACTTATAATACAAAAACGTGAATATCTCTAAAACGAAAAAAGGTATTCCAAAAAGGAAAACGCCATTCTTCTTTACTTTGAAAAGCCTTTCAAATCAGCAGCAATTATTTTTTACTTCATAGGCTCTTTAACAATCATAAGGATTGATTCTCATAATATGTAAACACGTGAAACTCATTTCATACTTAGGCTCTGATTTCTTTAAAAAAGAATATTGAAACAGGCCTTTTTGTGATAGTTTATAGAAAAAATGAATTTTTCATTCATTGAATTTTATGAGATACAGTATCAGTGGCATAACTGCATTAAATACAATTAGGCTTCTGTTTTGTTTTCAGGAAACTACGAAGATGTTGTTCGTTACTTACAGATGGCCCGGAAGAAGTCCAGAGATTCATTTGTAGAAACGGAGCTTATCTTTGCCTTTGCTAAAACAAATCGTCTTGCTGAACTCGAAGAATTTATTTCCGGACCAAACCATGCTCAAATTCAACAGGTTAGTGATATTTATTCCTACCACAACAAACTTTTACTTCCAAGCTTGCTTTCAGATTGCAGTGAACATCAGTCGCTGTTCAAAGGTGTTATTCAATATGTGTTAAAGCAATCAGAGGCTAGCCCTTTCTATGTGAACATTGTAAAGCGTTTTCCTTTTTTGTTGTAGGTTGGCGACCGATGTTTTGACGAAAAAATGTACGACGCTGCCAAACTTCTGTATAATAACGTGTCAAACTTTGCGAAACTAGCTTCAACTTTAGTTCACTTAGGAGAATACCAGGCGGCAGTGGACGGTGCTAGGAAAGCTAACAGTACCAAGACATGGAAGGAGGTGAATAAAACACAGCCTGCATCTTTCTGAACGCTTCTTTTTACCTTGTAAAACCAGGCTAGGTTCTCATTTACTCGAATTCAATTACACAGATGATCAAAATAGTCACATCAAGTCATATCAAGTAAATGGTAAATTTTCGTGGTAGGCTTACTTTTGCCACAGTCAAAGTATTCTTGGAGTCTGTGTAGCCTTATCCCACTTAACCTGTTTTTCATTGGTACTTTTTTACCTTCAGGTTTGTTTTGCATGTGTCGAAGGAGAAGAATTCCGTTTGGCCCAAATGTGCGGACTTCATATCGTGGTCCATGCAGACGAATTAGAAGAGTTAATCAATTTCTACCAGAATCAAGGCTACTTTGAAGAACTCATATCGCTGATGGAGGCCGCGCTGGGCCTTGAGCGAGCTCACATGGGCATGTTCACTGAGTTAGCGATCTTGTATTCTAAATACAAGCCTTCTAAGATGAGGGAACATCTGGAACTCTTCTGGTCTAGGGTTAACATTCCAAAGGTAAGTGCAGTGCTGGTTTTATTACTGTGTTGTACTGTTTGGTTTTGTCTTGTATCTGCAGCCAATGACATAAGCCTTTCCTGTCTTATCCTTTATCTCGGCTTGAAATGTACCCCTTGATTATTCTGTTTCTCGTTGTGATGAAATGGCAAACTGGTCTGATTCTGGACATTCTGATCAGTTCCCAGAGCGGTCCGAATGTAGCCGAGATAGACTGCTCACGAATAACTTTTGGAAAATTGCGTTTTCAAAACATTTCAGAAAAGAAAAGTTAAGAAGAAATATTTTTTCTTTAATGTGCGGGGGACAGTTTTAGTAACTTGCACGGAATCAGCCTGGAAAACGACAACAAGCTCTTAATGTGTTTACTGATAATGGTTCGCGGTACACATTTATTTATCTGCCTCTTTAATTGATAGAAAAAAGAAATTGAACAATGCAGACCGCACGTTAGGTCAGTAACATATATTTACCTTCGAATTTCTCGCTTAATTTTAATTCGTAATTATTATCAGGATTTTGGACTGAGGCAAGCTTTATATCGGCTACGGTGTTTTATTTTTTGTTTCTTTGATTATCAGGTTCTTCGCGCAGCAGAACAAGCTCACTTGTGGTCAGAGCTGGTGTTTCTGTACGAGAAATACGAGGAGTATGACAATGCTGTACAAACGATGATGACTCACCCTACAGTGGCATGGAAAGAGGCGCTGTTCAAAGACGTCATCTGCAAAGTGGCTAATATTGAACTGTACTATAAATCACTGCAGTTCTACTTGGATTTCAGGCCAATGTTGATCAATGATCTCCTTATGGTTCTCACTCCTCGCATGGACCACACTCGCGCTGTTAATTTCTTCAAAAAGGTATGTGAACTGTCAGGCACGTTTCAATAGAAGCTGTATTTTACATTGACACAAACAACGTGAGTTTGTGCTGATGTACCACCAAATTTTCAAACTACTATTTTCCCAAGTGACAGTGCTTTGCTTAGTTTCATTGCTTGTTATTTTCAGGTGAACCATCTGCCACTTGTGAAGCCGTATCTACGATCGGTTCAAAGTCACAACAACAAGGCCATAAATGAAGCTTTGAATGATTTGCTTATTGAGGAGGAAGACTACAATGGCCTCCGTGCGTCTATTGACGCTTTTGATAATTTTGACAACATTGCGCTGGCCCAGCGGCTGGAAAAGCACGAGCTCATCGAGTTCCGCCGTATAGCGGCTTATCTTTACAAAGGCAACAACCGCTGGCAACAGTCTGTGGAGCTCTGTAAAAGGGACAAACTTTTCAAGGTGTGCTATTTTGAAAATCCTTTCTCTTTTTGCGGGTGTGCGTGTGCGAGTTAGTAGAAACTACCAAGTGCTAATTGGTAACTCTCACGACCCTAAAGCCTTCGGTCACTTGCCACGTTAACTGATCCGAAGACTTCGAGACTAAACTCCCAAACTTGTGACTACATCGCCAGAAATCTGACTGCGTAGGTTTCACTGCGGATTCTGCACGTTTAAAAGAAAAGGAAAGTAGTGACCCTTGTTAAATAAATGCCCAAGAGCTTTTGCTAAATCCTGGAGAGACCGGGACCTCCGCTTAAAATTTGGACCAAAAGCGGTGTGACAACCCCATACTTTATAATGCATAAATCCCGTTCCTTGTTTCCAAAAAAAAAAAAAAAACCACTATATACGTCGTCCAAACAATGAACTACCTTTGAGATGAATATGCATTTTTTAACATGCACAAGGGCTGTTGTTTTCTGTGAGAAAGATCTGGATATGGATGTGTTTTGGTTGTTGCAGCAGACACTAATCACACTACACTATTTTCCCAGATTCTTGCTGTCAGTCATGCAGTAAAGAGAATAGCTTTGTTAATCAATGAAGTTACTACGTTGACTGATAACTAATCCACGTCATTATCTTACAGGACGCCATGTTATACGCGGCCGAGTCGCGTAACTGTGCTACAGCAGAAGATCTTATCCACTGGTTCCTGGAAATAGGCAACAATGAGTGCTTTGCCGCCTGCCTGTTCATGTGCTATGATCTGCTCAGCCCTGATGTGGTGCTAGAGCTTGCATGGAGACACAATCTTCTCGATTTTGCCATGCCCTATATGGTACAGGTCCTCAAGGAGTACATAGACAAGGTACTGTCTTAAGTCATGTTAATCTACAGTTCACCGAGTAGATAACAAAAACCCAATGAACTCTAGAGTCCTAATCAAGGACGTCCGGTATTACTTTCCTAATTTTCTCAGCGTCCCTTTTAATAAACAAGCTTAACTCATAACCAAACGGGGTTTTTTTTTCATTTGGACGCGTTACATTTTCTTTACATTGAAGTTATTCATAACTTATATTGACAAGACATGTTTCGAATGAAACATTATCCATCGTCAGTTTTACACGAATACGAATTGAAAATGAGTTATAAATAGCTAAACAGTGTGATAAAAATGAGAATAATTGAGGATTGAGGCGCGAAACAGAAAAAAGCGAAAATATATCACTAAAAAAAACACAAACTAATTAGTATGAAAGGGATAAATTAAGATGTTTAACTTGGGAATTTAAAGGAGGTTGTTCCCAAAGGATGTGCATGGCTTCCTTGATTTTTGTCCAATAAGATGGTAAAATCTTGAGTCAGTTTGAGGACGTGATGTCACGTGACAGAGCTTTTGGAGCACGAGTAGTCTGAGAGGTTGTCTGGGTATTAGTATTTCGCATGATTGTTTTCGAGTAATGGCGGCCATTGCTACATTTGTAGTGCGTAGTCGTTGCAAGCTCTAGTCAGTTTGTCAGCAAATTTAAGACTATTTGGTATGCAACAAAGGTGGTTGTATACGGGATTTTACGGTGTATGGGAATGCTTGTCTGAGTCGATATGTTCGTGGATGCGGGAGGCGAAGTGTCTGTTGTTTTCACTAAGAAGTAGCTATTCCAAACAGTTTGCGCCTCCGAGATTCTGTTGCTATCCTTCCGATTCAATACCGTAAAAAAGTCTATTTCGCTCTCCAAAAATTATGGTGACAAGCAGCAGAAGAGGACTTCTTATAAAGACTCGTAACAGACTTGCATTTATCTCCAGGATGTGAGGAAAGCACATTACTAACCCTTATTCAAGTTTGTTAAACTATTGTCGTGTATTTTTAAGTCTGTTTATCTACACTAGACAGCTTGATTAAGACACAAAGCTTTGTTCTCATCAGGTCAACAAACTAGCTGTCTCTGAAGCAGAGCGGAAAGATCAAGAAGAGAGCAAGCAAGACCAACCAATTGTGTTCGGTACGGAACTAAATAGTGTAGCTTTTTTCCTTACGCTTGATGTACTCTGGCTTACTCGTACTCTAGGTATTGGACAATTGAGTCTTACGCGGGGAGACATCATTGAAAAGTGATAAATGTCATTTGGATTTGATAAGACTCTGCAGCCAAGTCCCGCTACTTGAAGGACTAATGACGTCAATCTGTAACGGGTTTGGCTACAGTCTGAGCAAAAGCGTGACTAATTTCCGTTTTTTCCAGGTGCTGACCAGTTGATGATAACAGCAGGACCAAGCATGGTACCTAACATACCTGTGGTACCAGGCATGCCACCAGCCCAACAGTACCCCCCAGGGTATCAGATGCCCCCGGGCTACATGTGACAAGACTAAATAAACAATTAGTATCAAACAAAAATAGCTAGGCCCTATATTTCTAAGGCATTTTTTATATTCTCGTCGGCCAATTGCTTGCAGTAAGTAACTTAAAATTTCGAATTCATGTAAGACTGAGAAGGAGCCATCCAGTAGTCGTATAAAACAGTTAATTGTAGAATTAGTAAATGGTGCAATGATTGCCTGTATGCTTTTACTTGACTTCTAAGAAGAGTTTTTGGGTTTGATTTCACTCTGTGTATATCAAACTTACGTATGTGTGTATGGGTAATAAAGGCCATTCATATCACTGCGACGTTTTCACTTATTTGTGGTAAAGATATCACCGAGAAGGAGCTGTTTATGCCTCGTGTCCACGTGACTTTGGTCACGTGGACACGAGGGTATAGTGTGAATTTCTGTGTGAGATATTCTTGTGTAACCATTCTTTGCGTTCCTAATAAGACTCCTGTGAAGGGTGTTTTTGTTTATTTTATTTAGGATGTCGGAGATTCTTTGCCAGTTATTTTTGCATGAATGAAAGTTAAGAGACGCTGTGCAAAGTGAGTTCTCAAAAACACTAAATTGAACCTTAACATTTGAGAAATTTGTACATCACAATGAGCCGATTAAAAACTTGGATACAATGTGCAGTACTCGAGAATAAGCAAACGGGCCAAAAAATTAATTTTCAATGACGGTCTGATCTGACCAGATCTAGTCAAATCGAATTGTTTCGTTGTCAGGTAGTGTTGCATGAATGAATATTAATTCATTTAACCAAATAGATGCTGAGCAAACTAAGTTCTGAAAAAACTGAATGGAACTCTAACGTTTGAGAAATTTGCACATCATATTGAGCCGATTAAAAACGTGCATACAATGTGCACTATCTTAGAATGGGCAAACAAATGAACAAACAAAATGAATTTTCAACAAGGGTCAGATCGTGTGAAATCGAATTGTTTCGCTTTTCGCAAATATATTGGAAGTGAAAATATGCTGAAGTTTATTTTAATTAGGATGTGGAGAATCTGTTATTAATTCATATTATTATATGGCTGTGTCTCACAAAGACTGGGAACTACCGAATTTGCGAATTTGATTGGCTGAAATCAATGTTGAAAGCGGTCTAGATTTTCCCATCTAGACCGGCATCTAGACCGGTTACATTTTTCGGAGAAAAAGTTGCCAACTAAAATGCAAAACTAATTACTAAAGTGGGGTTGAGCGAAGCAATTTCCCGGCAAGACGCTTTTGTAAGTGTAACTAGGTTGCGTGTTATGGTAGGAAATTTGTTGGTAGACGAGAATGGGGAAAGTGTAGTTGAAATGTTGAATTTGAAGTCACAAGGGTGGAATATTTTTTATTTAACTACAGTCGAACCTCCAGTTGCGACCACCTCTCGTAAGCGACCAGTTTTCCAAAATACCAGAAGTTTCCAGGTCAAATCACTATATTTGGAACCTCTTGTAGGCGACCACTTCTCGTAAGCGACCGCGACCACTTTTAGAGCTAAAAGTTTGAAATTTCCTTTAGTTTTTAACCTCCCATAAGCGACCACTTCACAGATAATAGAGCGGAAATTACATAATAAGGTGTTGTAACATCGTATTGCTGGGTAGTACAAGAGACGGAATTGTTCCAATGGGAAACCAGATTTTTTTTCGAAATTAACTTTTTACATGAATAAAATGTTAAATCATGGGGTAAGTGTCTCTGCTGTCATAATATACCAATGAGGCAAAAGTTTG
>NW_028301577.1:13912500-13915000 GCF_042242905.1 Orbicella faveolata | reverse complement strand
TTGGCCAGCCAAAATATAGTACACCTTCAAAACATCATCCTACGTTGTGTCGGTTTTTGCTTTTGTTTTCTTCAACAAAACAAAGCATAGCAGGATGAGAAACCTTGGACAACCACTGCGAACTAATGCGGATAGAAATGCGGATGATAAAATACTTAAGAGGGAAAATTGACTTAAGATGTTTTAGATAGTCCCAGTTGTGAATATACAATTTAGAAACCATATAAAAACATTCTTGAGCCGGCTGGATCCAAAAAAAAAAAAAAAAAGAACAGTCTTGATCGAATAATAACCTGGAACAGACTAGACTTTCCTTTTATCATCAGACTCCGTTGTTCTTTCACTACATCGGAGGACTTTCACTGTCCTAAGAACATAGGCACGCAAGGTGTGCAAGAGTTATTTTTTTGTGAACTATAAGTCTCGGAGATAGGAGCATTCATGGGACTGTTTACAGTAATGATTTGGTTGATTTGACAAGTTTTTTTGGTTGCGATGTACAATGTACAGCAAGAAAGAAATTGGGAGTTTATGATGTACATACGATGTTACATCGGTAATGGTAAGATAACTAAATAGTAAGCCATAAAATGTTTGACTGAACAAACTACAGTAATCTGACACGTCTCCAGATTAATGTAGATACCATCTTATTTTCTAACAGGCAATTTTATTCGTTCTTTGATACAACCCACACTGTGATTGGTCTGACACGTGCACATGCATAACTCCCTCACTCACCGATCACATAGCCCTTCCCCCGGGGGGGGGGGGACTCCCTTATATGGGCTATATAGGTCTGTGCGGCCCCGAAGGGTATGGTTTTTCAGCCGTTTTGGTCATAAATAGGGTATCGATTTTAGCTGATTTTGGCCATTTTGGTCATAAATAGGGTACGGTTTTTGCACTCTAGCCTTGATATGGGTATGCTTTAAGAAGAAGCCACTTTTTCATCATTATCGAAAAGAAAATCAACAAAAGCCCTTCACAAATTTATATGTTTACGGTAATTTAACATTGGTTTGAACTAGGGAGCTAATTATAACGCAGGTCTGAAACAGGGTTTTGATTTGAGGGTCAGGTCGTAAATAGGGTTTCGAATTTTTGGTCAGGTCATAAATAGGGTAAGGAATATCGCAGATTTTGGTCATAAACAGGGTAAGGGTTTTGGGAAGCGGGCCGCACACCCCCAACCAATTTTTCTGGGAGTACCCCCTTGGGAACCCTTCCAGCCCCCAAGAGGAATTTTGCTAAAAAATACTCAAGTTAAGAGAACTTTTCTTATTTTATACGAGTAGTAAGTTTACCCTTTTTACACAACACAACGCAACAACACTACTTCACCGAAAATTTAAAGAAAGAGAAAAAAACCTCTCTGACACGTTGAAAGTCTGATTTAATTAAATTGCACTTTAACTTGGTGCCACACAGTCTTCAAAGAACATTTGAACAGTTTTCATACTTTTTACCTTTAAAAATATCGGACTGAAAAGAATGTCATAAAATGCCCATCAAATAAAAATATTAAACTGCTACTGCAGAGACGTAAAAACACTCTAGAAATGAAAGCTTCTTTTTTGTTTAATATCCTGGGAACAATAGCTGATAACTTGTAAGCTCTAATTGAATTTACTCCCATATGAAAAACAAGAGTGTCAAATTACCCATTGTAACTAAAAAATAAAAATATCTCGTTATATTTGCATGCAATAAGAACAAAACAATCGTTACCTGCACTTACTATTGTAAACGTTAGAACTGCTTCAAATCTAAATAGTCTCGTCTCCTCTAAAACATGTCCTAAGAACTAGAACCGACGATTCGTGACCTTTAATTGAATTAACTCCTTGTGAAAAACAAAAGTATCAAGTTACCCTTTGTAATTAAAAATAAAAATATCTCGTGCCATTTGCCTACTACTCATGAACTGCTTCAAAACTCAAGACTCATCTCGTTCATAACTAGCCACCATTACACTGAAAATTATGCATTCTAAAACAACCCAACGTACGTATGTAACTGTCACACTCCCCTCCAAACCGGACTAAAAATCACAAACCGGCAACATACACGTCACTCTTTATTTTTCAATTACCAAAGTCCTTGTGTTTATACATACCTTGTGTTTCTCACGTACCATTTACCTTTACAACAAGAAATTTGATTGGCTGTTCATAGTAGATCCAATCTGATTGGTGTGACATATATACATCTCCCACTCACTCACTCACTCACTCACTCACTCACTCACCCATTGACCCGTCCATAACATACCCGACGCGCCGACTAAGAGGTATTTTTTTTTTTACAAAAAATAACTCAAAAATAGACCACTTTCGATATATTAAAATTCAGCTTGGCAGCGAGGCTTAGAGGACACAAACAAAGGAAATTAGAGAATGCAGGATTTTCGAAAGAACCGTTTCATCTGCTAAGTAATAGAAAACGCACCCTAGTATTGAGGGTCTGGAGTCTTTTATTGACCTATTTTAAATCGCTC
>NW_028301577.1:13872500-13910000 GCF_042242905.1 Orbicella faveolata | reverse complement strand
ATATTTCGCACTGGAATAAAACAAAACAAACCATTTGTATTTCAAAGAAATATAGCTGTTTTACAAAAAATTCTAGGAATAACATCGATAGTCTGAACGATAATGCAACCCGAGAATAAACATTTTAGGAATTACGTCACGATTTTTAGAGTCATTAGTGCAGAATGCACTATTGGGATGGTTTTGGGGGCTGCCTGCCACTAAGGCGTGAAGCGCTAAGGTGTAAACTTTAATGTTTGTTTAATTAATTAATTTCAATTAATTAGTCTAGAGACAAGGAAATGGTGGGGATGGGCTGGGAAAGGTACAAGTGCACCCTACATAAAACGTGTTATATCTACATCAGTTAGGAGTAAACATCGCAAAGCTATATATTTGTTTCAAGCAACTCCTTACTCTCCTTGTGGTGCTATTCTCTTAAGAACAAAACCAATTTGCTCTAAATGCATGCACAGATTAGTTGGCGTTTGTGTCTTCTATACATTAGGTGGAGGATACATTGCATACGGGATAACACACAAATGTTTAGTAGTTTTCCTTATGGTAGAACCCAACTTGTAAGAGGCATGCGTTCTAGTATCGTAAGTGTTATATACTATGTTTCCATGTGGTTTTTTATGTCATGTAATGTCAGGTACTAGGTAGCACCACTTGTCCCTTTTTAGTACAAAAGTTAAACGTGTCTTTTAGAATTACCCACAGGTCGGTTCAACAAATATCATCTGCTGTTTTCAAACTACAATAGTATGTTTGTCAGGGTTTAAATAAAGAAGGGTAATGTGAAGTTTCTCATTAGTGGCTTATTTATTTCTTGCCTTAACTGCGCCTGTAAGAGAGACCAAAATGTTCCCAAGTTAGTGGCTTTAATATTCTGCAAATTGTAAATTTGTGACAAAAGAAACCAGGAAGCATTCAAATATTGCTGCAGACTCCGTGGCACCTAATGAAAGTGCAAATCAATTTAATCAGTCTTTGAGGAGACTCGTTCATCGATGCAGGATAATATCGGCCAAGTAGCGCTGTTTACTTTCAATACTTCTCATTGAAATGCTTCCCAGTGGTATCATTCGATATTGTTGTCTACTAATTTTGAATTGTTTTATTGTTAACAACAATGGTGGCAACAGAAAAAGAAAGTGGTATTCTGTCACTATCTGATAATTAAATTAGTTCTTGTTCGTCTGTGATAAGAAAATTTGCGTTTTGAGAAAAAACAATTGTTTCTCTTCCATTTCTTCGTCAGATATTTAACTTTCTTTCATTTATCCCCCAAAACAAGCTCATCTTCTGTGTGTTTTGGAGAAAACGAGTTTCATGTTACATACCTTTGCGAGGAAAACAAAAGTATCAAGTTACAAAGTTGGCACGAAGAGCTAAATTGTCATGTTTGTTTAACTTATTATTGAATTTAAAATGAATGAAAATCATCGTAAAACACCAGAGTAAAATTTTAAAGCTGTCAGGACAAACAGTAATTGTTCGTAATTTTCGGACCTTGAATGAAAATGCAACCTTGAAACGTACTCACTGCTAAGGGGAAAAGCCCTAGCAGACTACGAAGGTAGATCCAAACCGGAAGTGAGGTGAGCAGGGGTGAGTACTTATGGGACTACTGTGCCAGAGCTATCAATTGCAGTCAGCACTATCTGAGATTGTCTCACTAGTTTTTAGTGCAGAGTGCACTATTGGGATGGTTTGGGGGTTGACATTGCTAAAGCCCTATGGCAATAAGGCACTATGGCACTATGGCACTATGGCACTATGGCACTATGGCACTATGGCACTATGGCACTATGGCACTATGGCACTATGGCCATAAGGTGTAAACTTTAATGTTTGTGTAATTAATTAATTTCAATTAATTAATTAGGCTTGCAGCAAGGTGGGTAGGATGGGGTAGGTACTTGTGAGCACTACATAAAATGGGTGGTGCATGTACCTACATTGCCTCTTTGATTACTTCAAAAAGCTACATATTTGTTTCAGAAACCCCCTTGCTCTCCTTGTGGTACTTTTCTCTTTAGAACAAAACCAATATTTGCCCTAAACACATGCGCAGATTAATAAGCATTAGTGTCAACTACATATCAGGTGGGAGATACATTTTGTACAAGATCACACACTAACATTGAGCGCTTTTCCTTGTGGTAGAACCCTAATAAGTCATACACATGTGTTCTAGCATTGTTAGCACGATACAAGAATGCTACTGTGACTACGTGTCTTGTGGAATTACGCCTAACTTGGTTCGAGAAATATCATCTGTTGTTTCCACACTACACTAGTGCATTTATTTCATCCTTTAATTATCTCTATCAAAATGTTCATATCCGCAGCCGAAACTGTCCCAAGTAAGTGGCATTTAAACTTGTCAAATTGTACAAAACTCCCAGGAAACTGCTCAAATACTGCTGCAGACTCCGTGGCACCTGCTAAAAGCATAAATTTTATCAGTCTCTGATGGGACTCGTTCACTGATGAAGGATATAATCTCTGTCAAGTAGCGTTGTTTACTTTCGATACCTCTCGTTGAAACGCTTCTCAGTGGTATTAATGGATATCAACGTGTATTTTAAATATAAGTGGTTTTATTGTTAATGCCCAAGGTGGCAACAGAACGTCCATGACAAGTTGATAATTAGAGATTAGTTCTTGTTTATCAGTCAAAAGAAAATTTGCATCCTCTTCCATTTCTTTATCCGACATTCAACTTTCTCCCATTTATCTCCAGCTGTGAAAAGAATACAAGCACATCTTCTGTGTGTCTTCAAGAAAACAAGAGTTTCAGGTTACATACCTTTGCAAGGAAAACAGAAGTATCAAGTTACAAACGTTTTCATGAAGAGTAAAATTGTCACATTCGCTTCTTAAATGTATTATGTAATTTAAAATGAGCAAAAATCGACATAAAACACTACAGTAAAATTCGAGAGCTGTCTTGACAAGCGGTAATTAATTGTAAGTTATTCTTGGACTGTGAATGAAAATACACACTTCAAACATAAACACTGCTAAGATTATGTCTCATCAAAATCCCTAGCTGACTAACAAGGTCAATACAAACCAGGAGTGAACGGTAGAGGTTATACAGGAACTGTGTTATGAGTGCTGCCTCAGACCTATACATTACACTCTGCACTATCTGAGATTATCTCACTAGTTAGGGTTGTAAAGAGTTGCCTTTAAATAGAATAAAACCTTGAAATGATCATGTTCTAGGGTAGAAAATTCTTAAGAGGCAAGAACAAATCAAAACGAAATGAGGATCTCGAAACTACAGCTAACACCTCTACTTGATAATGGACTCAAGATGACTTCGAAACGTGGTAGTTTTATTCTTTTAATATTCATTATCAAATGCATTTCAAAAAGTTAACTTACAATAACTACAGAAATTCTCATGCGTTCATTGGCTAATTTTCATTGGCAAAAAGCGTACAGACACATGATTTTATAATTTATGCAATGCGTCAACGAGTGAGAGTGGACGATTTGACAATTAATATTATCGTAAAAAGCAAATTGACATCAGTTTTTCATGCATCTGTCTTGTTATTGACAATGAATTTTGCCGTAACATTGTCAAAGTAGTCTGTGGATCCACTCGGCTATCGCCTCGTGGATCCATAGCTACTTTGACAATGTTATGACAACATTCATGATCAATAACAGGACAGACACATGAAAAACTGACGTCAATTTGTTAAATTGACGAGGGAGGCAACTCTTTGCCCAAACATTTTGGAACGCAGTCCAAAAATTCTCTCCAGTCTCTAAATTGTGCAGCTTCCTTGAAACCGAACAAACACAAAACAAAGTTGAAAGATTTTTTACAACTTGGCCGAATTTGTTTTCAAATAATTTCATGACAGTTTGAGAATTTTAGGGCCTTGTGTAAAGTTTTTTCTCAAAGCACTTTTCGTAACATGATCGTACCTTCACCCTAATCCCAAACCTGTCATCCAGCGCATGCTCGCACTCCCCTCCCATTCCCACACATGTTTTTTGAGATGGCAAATCTTTACAAAATCCTTCCCTGCCCCCAACTGTTGTTGCAGAATCTCACTAAAACATTTTGTTTCCGTGCAGAGATTGGGTGACTTCGTCTGTGCAAGAAAAACTGTGAACTGGGGGAGGGGTTTGTAAAGATTTGTCATATCAAAAATGCATGTGTGGGAGAGGGAGGGGAGCTCAAACGTGTACTGGATGACGCATTTGGGATTAGGGTAATGGTATGATCGTGTTGCGAAAAGCACTTTGAGAAAGAACTTTGCAAAAGACACCAAAATTGTCCAACTGTTCTGAAAGTATTCGAAAACAAATTTGGACAAGTTGTAAAAAATCTTTCGACTTCGTTTTGTGTTTGTTTGGTTTTGTAGAAGCCGCACAATTTAGAGAATTTTCGGACTGTGTTCTTAATGTTTGGGCAAAGAGTTACCTCCCTTGTCAATATTATATGTAAACCAAAAAAAATTGCACAGCGCAAAAATGCCTAGGTACGAGTTAAGCACTACAGTGTTATGCAGGCCATGTAGGTAGCAGTTTTCCCTGTAAAGTACAGTCCCTGTAAATTTACTTTTTTTGTCAAGCTTTGTCTAAACACTTGATTTCACCAATGTGCTTACAACTTACTCTGTTTCAAAACCGTTATCAAAAATTTGGTCAGTGGATGGCTTGCCTGGGTTCTTGCCTGTGGGGCAAGTGAGGAGAGAAAGTTATTTGCGTAAGAGGAAAATATACTTGTCCCATATGAGCAGACGGTTTTTTTTTTCCGAGCCCTGCAAACCACAGTGCAATCGCTTTCCTAAGTTATTATAAGTAAATGTAAGTGTGTTTAAGTATAAAACATGTATATCTCTGAAAATTTTTAATTTATTGTTAAATTATAGCTACAGCTCTGTGGGACCAAAGATTTACACCAAAACTGGAGATAAAGGTGAATTAAAAATAATATTCAGTAACTTTTTACAATACACCTTTTTACAATAACTGCAGAAATTTTTGTGCTCTCATTAGGTAATTTTCATTGTCATTAAGTAGGCAGACACCTGAATTAATTTACGCCTTTTTGTAATTGTAAAAGTCAAATTGATGTCAGTTTTTCATGGGTCTACAGGTTCTGTTATTGACAATGAATTTCATCACAACCTTGTCAAAGTAGTTTGCAGATCCTCAGCTACTTTGACAATGCTATCACTAAATTCATAATCCACAGCAGAACAGGCACCTTAAAAAGTGACGTCAATTTGTTAAGTAAATCATCCTGTGAGCTCATACCCAAATTTTTAAGAAAGAATCTGGACTA
Organism: Orbicella faveolata; assembly: GCF_042242905.1. NCBI lineage: Eukaryota > Metazoa > Cnidaria > Anthozoa > Scleractinia > Merulinidae > Orbicella > Orbicella faveolata. Next base: position 13,904,695 of record NW_028301577.1, on the reverse strand, counting down.
AGTAGGTTCTCTGATACTATTTATTATAATCCATCAAATATTTTCACTTGCATGATTGGTCTAAATCCATCACATGACCAATATCCGTGCATATTTTCACGCCAGATGGAGGCTATTATTTATATATCTTGTAACACAGATAATGTGTATTTTTATTCCAGATCTAGTTAATCATGTTATCTCAAGCAAAAATCGGTTTCTGAGTTCTTTCCACAATGTTATAGTCATTTACTGATAGAAAACTATAATAAAATACAGGCCAGGAGTGTATCAATTCAGAAAACACTGTATTTGTGATGTTCAATAACTCAAATTTTGGAAAAAACATTTTATGTCAATTTTCTTCAGAAGTGAGAACTTAAGATAACCATAACTTCAAGATTTGAACTCCTGACCAATAGATCCAAAACAGTTTTCCAACACAAGAATTAAATTAAATTAGATTCTTCTTAACAATTAAATTTACTAGTTTTTTCTACAGTGTACACTTAATTTAATTTCAGGTTAATAATTTTTGACTGAAATCAAATGCTATTTTCATGTATGACAGACTCTATTACACTGGTTTTTGACTGTGATTCGTCATCATCTTTTCTATCACTGCCAACTGTAGGTGGTACACAGGTCTTCAGCAATTCTTCCACACTTTTTCCTGGCTAGTGGACAGCCACTTGGCAAGCTTCCCAGCTATTCCAAGTTGTTACTATTCTTTGAACTTTTCTCCCATCCATAGTTGGAAGTCAGATCAATGCTTTCCCAACAACATCACTTGCCTACATTCTCTGACCATTCCCTTGCAATCTCCTCTTCTTTACTTCTGTGTTGACTGAAGAGACTCCAGACCTCTTCCATTGTTTTTCATTTGAGATGAGCTGCGTCCACCTCACTCCCAAGATCTTTCTCAGTCACTTGTTCTGAAATGTCTCTGGCATCCTATTCCCTTATTAATTCATTTTCCAGTTCTCAGGTCCATATAGCTGGACAGACTTTGTAATAAATTTGTGCAGGTTGATTTAGGCCCTGTTACTGTATATTACAGGGGTCGAAAACACTGACCTTAATTAACTGGTAGAATTCTGCTCTTGCCTTAGTACTTACTCTTGGCACAATGTCTCATAATGATCTTCAGGAATGTAGCTAAGAGAAAACTATCACTGACAAGATCTGCAGGCTTTTCTGGCCTGTGTTACCTAAAAATGGCCCCCAGTAAAACTTCAGCTGGGGATGAGCTATCTTTCATCTGGTGAAATTAGCCGATAGCTGGCTACATCTCTTCAGCCCCACTCTCCCTCCAGACAATTTTAATTTGTCTTCCCTTCTTTACTTGTGCTGCTGTGGGTGAGGCAGTAACCCAACAAGAAATCAAAGAGGTGGTTAAACTTGTGGGAGTTTTGAAACATATGTTGTTCTCTGTGATCAAATTGTTACCTTGATGCACAGCTTCCTACCAGGAGGACCTGTGCTTTGTCCAGTTTCTACCTATTGACCTTTTCAGCATGCCCGGAGCTTCTTGTCCACCAGCTTAGCTCTCCACATCACAGAAACATGCAAACTTCCTTTTCTTGACAAGGTGACGATCTCAAAGGAGAGTATACTTAAATAAACTGGACAAAAATTTGTGACCATTTATTCTTTGTGAGAGCCTCGGAGACAACTTAACTTGAAACTACCAAAGTGAAATTTCCACTGTTCTTGTCTTTACCCTTTAAAGAACAAGGAGACTAAAAGTGTGCACACTCACTTCAACCATCTGTAACTTTCTCAATGGTCAAGTAAAAGTTTTACATTGGATGACATTTTAGCATTGTTTTACTGACTTTGATGATTTCTGAGTCCCTTTTTTTGGTTTTCTGACATTTTGGAAAAATTAAGAAATGCCAGATCCAAGATAGTTGCTGCTTGGATAAAATTGTAACTTTGTAATTACCATGCCAAATGTCATCAAATTATCATATTTGATTAGATATTTTAGAGGTCACAGGGGGGATTATCCCCCTCCTTGGTAATATGAGATCAAAGGTGTAAAATACTGTAGGGTTAAACAAAGTGTATGTTGTTTTTCGTTGTGTGTCCAAGGTTGGGATCAGGTGTAACTGTATAGGTTCCCATCTCATTATCAAATTTTGATGAAAAGAGAATTAATTTTGCTGCACTGCTGCTTATTGAATAAAGAGGCACACATCAGAACAGCTTATTAAGGTTGGGCCATTTGCTGGCCTATCAGGCCATAAATGTCTGCTAAAAATAATGCAGGGGACGAAAAGGCCTTAAGAATATTGCCCACAAGGAGGGTTCAGATCCCCAGGATCCTCAGCTATTGTCCCATCATTGGGTCTCCGAAGTCATTGCTAAATTGCTATTAATAATGTTTCATTTATACAGTTGTAGAATGATTTAATAGTTACAATAATTGAAGGCTTTTGTGCAAAAAGACGTATATAGCTTTTTGGGCCGATTTTTACTTTTTGCAGGATTGAGCTAATTTTTGGCAGCCTGACTTGTTTTGACATGAAAAGCATTGTTGTGTAATTGTTTTTGTTGATTTGCGCTTTGTTTTCAAGAAATAACGTATGTTAATGATCCTCTTTCGAGGCCTGATCTGAGCTGCCACTAACAATACTACATTTAGGAAATATCACACTGGCTGTGGGTAAAATTTGGGTGGCAGGGAAGGACGACTGGGGAGTAGGGGCCCAGGAAGGGGGCGCTCCTGGGGGAGTACAGATCGGCTGGTACCGGGGGTAGCCACTCTGGAAGAAAAATTCCAGACCTGCCTCCAGGGGTGAGGCCCATACCCCACAGTCCTGGGGGACTGAGGGAACCAGGGGGGGGGAGCCCCTCCTGGGGGGAGTACAGATCAGGTGGTACCGGGGGTAGCCACCTTGGAATAGGTAATTTCTCCGGACTTGTCTCCAGTGGGCTAGAGCATTATTGTGGGGTAAAGTGCAGCTAATGGGTGGACTTCCCTGCCACCGTTCTTTATTAACAAACAACAGAAAGTCACCAAAATACAAAGTCTCTGTTCATTGCACTCTGAATGACAAGGTCTAAGGCTTGCTTAGAGACAGATAGCCGTAGCCTATGACCATTAATGGTATAATTTTTTTTTATAAACAAATGATATCTATAAGTACATACAGATATATGTTTTTCTAAAAGTAACGGAATAGTAATGTTCAGTATCTATCCACGATGTTCTGAATTGTAGTGTCAAAGCTTGTCCTTTTTTTTTTTCAGGAAAGACAAAGTATTAGCCATATTTATGGCGAACATTTCTATAGATCTAAATGATTTTGTTTATTCACTTAAAAGATAGTCCTAAAACGTAGTATCAGGGGTTAAAATGTGTGGAGCAAGGGTTCCAGTCATGGGGGGGGGTGATTGGAGGGAAAAAGAAAAATTAGTGGCAAAGGATCGGCACAAACGAGAAGACTGAATACAACGAGGAGCTTGTGCTTGACTAGAGGTCAGGGGCATGAGGTGGACACGTGTAAGACATGACTGGAACCATTGATACACCGTCTTTTACAGATGCAGATAACAGTGGCCTTACTTAGGAAATGAAAGGTTTGTTGTGATATCTAAAGGGGGTGATTGTTTTCAACTGGGAATCCCTGATGGACTTTGAGATCAGGAATTGGTGACATGTTACTCATGTTACTGGGATTTACCTATGAGCGTGACAGGAGGTTCGTAGTGTTACATTGCTCTGAAATAAAGTGTTACAATGCAGAATGTGTGTGCCTGTCTTTAAGATATTGTCTCTCAGGTCTCATTAACATCAGTTTATGGATGCCATAAACTTAAACCAAAAAAACTCAGTTTTCCAAGCGGCATCTTTTGGAGTGAATCCTTCGAAGGTGGATTTCGACGCGACACAAACTTAAAAGGTTACTTTCAGTAGCTTTGACAGCATGGTTTTTGTAAAATACATGTTTTTATTTTTGAAAGAAGTAGAGAAATAGACCGGAAAAAAAAAATCGACCAACCGTATCGAACTGCTGTCACGACAAAACAAACTCGACTCCAGCCCATTTAGCACCTTATTCGCTTGCGCTAACAAAGCAACAGTAAGAGAATAGCGTAATCATATGAATAATCTAGCGGCAAATGCCACGCTTCGGTGACTTCATCGTTTAGCAAAACAAAAGGTTTCTTTTGTTTTTCGTTCAACAAAAGATCTCCAAAAGATAACTGAGTTTTTTTGCATACATTATTTCTTGAAAACGAAGTGCAAATCAACAAAAACAATTATGCAGTGATGCTTTTCATGTCAAAACAAGTCAGTCTACCAAAAATTAGCTCAATCCTGCAAAAAATAAAAATCGGCCCAAAAAGCTATATACGCCCTTTTTGCACGAAAGCCTTCATTTGTAATGTAAGCAACTCAAATGTGAATGTGTAAAATTTTAACAGGATATACAAGTACATATGGTGGAGAACGCCGTTCCAAAACTGATGCACTGTTTGAGGCACTAGGAACTTCTGATGAACTGTCTTCTGTCATTGGGTAATAAGTAAAAATGGCTTCATTAACTACATATTAGGAAGGAGTTAACACACCCAAGTGTATTGTTGAGTTGTATGAGTACACATTGTCAAGAATGTTTCAGAACAACAGAGGAGTATTTCTTTTACTTCTGGAGTGTTCTAATAACAACTTGATACAGTGACCATTCCAAAGAAAGTCATGTGTGATAGCCCAGCTGGGCTAGTGGATTTTACTCTCAGGCAGTTAATCATAATAATTGTACACATTCTCTTAAGCCTGAGCAAAACAATCAAATGTTTGAAATGTTCACCCAACACAATATTCAACGAAACTGTTTTAATTTATCATTTTTTACCCAGGACTTAACAACACATGTGCACACAACTAGCCCTGAGAAATGCTCTCCTGCTGATAGAGACTTTACTCTTACTCAATAGCAGAAATTCCTTGATAATGCCCAATGGATGACTGCAGTATCCACACTGCTGCTGTTCATAAACCTCTAGAAGTAAAAAAATTGTCTCCTCTTTAAATGAATTTATCAGGTATGCACATTCAACAGATTGCCAGGAAATTTGGTCTGAAGATTTCCAAGACATCTTGACAAAAACACTGTTTTTCTGGGTTTCGAAAAAGATCTCAGTCAGTTTTTGATAACCAAATTTGACAGAGAAAATCAATTGTATATGCTGCTAAAATCCTCACCCTGTTTTGTAGAATAACCGTTGTGAAATTGATATAATACAGTAATTTGTTTGTGCAACCAAATTCTGTCTGTAGTTTATTTTTATTTGTTACTTTAAAATAGTATTTCCATGTTGTAGACATGGATGGGACATTTACTCGATCCTTCATCCACTCCTTCACTTCCTGTTAGATGTTTTTGTGAATCCACTGACCAATGAATAAGGCTTTCACAGTGGCAGTGAAGTTCAAGCTATGTTCGACCTGAAGGTGAAACAATTTCCTTACCAAGTGATTACTTTAAAATTTATTAGCAATGTTTCTCATTTGTTCTGTGCATTTCTGATGTAAGTCAACTCGATATCTCACCACAGAAATAATCAACATTGAGAAGATTTTTGCTCAAATGCCTCTCTGTAGAAGCTACGCTAGTTGTTTAACATATAAATCTAGCACACATACAACCAAAATTATGAAAGCCAAGGAGGGACTTCAGACTTCAGACTTCAGACTTCAGACTTCATACTTCAATCTTCAGTCGTAGACTGGATCCAATTCTATCCGGTGAAAGTGTTTTTTAAATCTGTCATCTTGCGTTGTTATGTTTCTTGTCAGAGCCTATAATGTACAAATGCGATGTTAACTACGAAATTACCTAAATACCGTGAGAAAAATGGTTCGTTTTTCTATTAACACATGTGTCCTCCATACTATGACAATTTACACGAACATCGAGAGCATCAAATATAGCCAATTTGCATAATTATTTGAATAGCCTCGTTTTTATGTTTTCAGATGCAGGTTTTTCACATGAAAAGAAGGCTTGGGATCTATAAAGTATTGTTATTCAAATGTCATGTACATTTAAACCAAAAAAATTAGGGGGGAAATGAGAACCAGCAATACAGGGATTTTATCACTTGTTTATGTGTCCAGTACTAACTTAAGTTACATTGTTGCTTTAGTGATCTGATGAAAAGTGGTATTTTCTTCATGTGATGTCTTGGAAAAGGATGACTTCATGAATGTTTTTAACAGGGTCACATCTCTTTATGTATTCTCTTATCATTGTATTTTGCACTCCTTTGTAACAAATTAATATGCCAGTGTTCTTTAACGTCATTATTCACCTGTCTAGCTTCATATATATTAAATGATATATGACCAACAGATTTAAAAACTCAGCTGAATGGCATCAAAAATGCCACTGTTTACAGATGATCCATTTTAAAAGTTGAGTGGCTCATAGCCACTTAATGTAAGCTTTGCATTGCATGGTTTTTTTTTTTTTCAGTTAAGAACACCTACAAAGGTTCCGTGGGATTAAATCTAGAACAAAGGAAAATACAAATCAAGCTTGTAAAAACTGATTTTAATGTACAGCAGTTACATATTCATTATAATTTAATCATTAGAGGTGTGTTTCAGTTTTGTTTCATTTTTATAAGTTGCATTTGTTTGATGTCTTTATCCTGCAGAGTAGCCAGGGAATTCTGTGAAGAAGGAGGACATAAAGATGTTATGCAGAAACTTGAAGAGGTAATTACATTCCTTTCATTTATATAGATTTGTTACTTTCATTAATCCAGAGTGGTAGATCATTATCTAGCAGCACATAGTTAGATGGATAGATGGATGTCTTTTTGTTGCATTTTAATCTTTTACTGCAGTTAGCTTTGTGCTTATATTAATAGGCTAAATATATTGTGAACATGTATTTACATATTTAACAATGACCCCCCCCCCCCCTCTCCTTGACCCCCTGCTATTTTGAACTAGAGATATAACTGAGCAAGAAATTTTAGTATGAATTGAAAAAGGGATGATTCTACTATTTCTGATTTTCTATCACTGATCCACAATAAAGCATAATTTGTTGAATGTTTTGATTATGCTTGAAATAATTATGCCTCCCAAAATGTCAGCAATAACAAAGATTTGGTTTGTAACAGACAACTGTGGTGAGCAAGAGCAAACGTGTACACATGTGTTTGATAAATTTTTCAATGTAATTCTGCAGGTCCAGTGCATCCTTCAAGATGTTGGCTCAAATATTGCAACACCTCGGCAGTCATCAACTGATCGAAATATAAGTGAGAATGGCTTTTTCTTCCCAATTTTAGGCTTACCATTGTTTCAAAAAGAAACTAGCCTATCAGGGAGATGGTTATGGGTCTGCTTGTGATATTGTACTAAAGGTTCAAGGTGTAAATGTTGCATATGCACACTGAAGTTGCTTTGGACACTATATACTGTATGCAGGTAGGAGGCGGCCTGTTGTCATTCGCAAATTTTGTGCTTGGGGCTCGCATTTATGACAAGAATTTGCTTCTTGAACTTCCCTTCTGTACAAGCTAAGGGTGAAGGGAACAAGTGAAGATTACTGATTTGATAAAGGCCCTGTCGGGTTATTTTGTTCTGATTGATAAGACTGACTTCGATTGAATTTGTTCGCTGCTGAGGTCTCTGTGTCATTTTTAAATATAAAAGCAAACTCTTTATTATTTCGTTTGTCCTATTTATTTGTATATTAAGAAGTATAACATTGGCATTTAAATGAACAATTTATTTCGTAAAGATAAGAATGAAAAGATGTTTTTAAAACTGAAACTAAGGAACATATTTTTGTTTGCTTTAATTTTCAGGAAAAACTGAGTTCAATCCAGAAAATGTAATAACACTGGAAGACTGGATAGATACGTATCATAATCAACTTCCTCCACTTAGAAGTTTTATTTTACCAGTAAGTGTTGGGAGAGTAATTCTAATCAAAAGAGTGAGTTTTGATTTGTCAGCGTTGTTATAAATATGTACCTGCCATCCAAGCAGTTTAAGACCTCGTCTGTAACAGTAGCAAGTAACTTCTTACTTAGACTGACGGATGGACAGTTGGACAGACAGACAGACAGACAGACAGACAGATGGATGGACTGACTGATCATGACTTAATGACTGCTAGACAGAAGCATTATTCCTTCCTTCATGAGAAACCTAGAGCTGATTGGTTCCCAGCTAATGAGAGCTCTCTCTCTGTCGGCGTGAATTCTACTCATTTTGTGTGTGGTATCGTATCAAATATATGTCTGGAATAATACACAAGTTGTCCAAGGGTGAGATGGAGCTGACCTGATTGAATCCATCTTGACTGGAATCCTTCTGGTTGTTTTCTGATCGCTTTCCCTACCTGACATCAGAAGTCCGTGAGGCCAACTCCTTCTTTCATATTTGATTGGCAATTCTTCTCTGTTTTTGTAACTCTTTTAATGCTAGGTGGATTTTCTGGTAGGGTTTCCTTTTCTTAGCTGCATGTCCCTGTTAGTAAGGCACTGGAGTCTGTCCATTCACCTTTGCCACTCAACAACTGTTAATGTAGCAAAAAGCACTACGTAAACAGTGTCATGACCCGGGGGGGGGTACTTTGTGAATTTCTGGGTGGGGATGTGCCGCTGGGACCCTAGAACCCTTAGCCTTTACCAGAGCTAGTTCAGCTGAATTTTGCTTCCCTATACTAGAGTAAACTCCCCAAATCCCCCCATCAATCGACACTGTTGAGGCTGATTTGCGTAAATTTAAACTTGTCGATTTGATTTTTTATGTTTTTGAGTGGTAATTCCTGGCTTCCTTAGTCTAGATAAAATCTTCAACAAACTAGTCAGTTTTGTGAAAAATTATTACCTATTCTAGATCCAAATGCTCTGATTTATATACCCTATCCTAGAGTAAACTGCTTGAAAACCATACCCTTCACAGCAGCACATACCTATATAGCCCATATATGGCAGTGCCCCCCCTCCCCCCTGGGTCGTGACATGGACCTGTGGCATCTGGTTCACTGGCAGAGCCCGTGTATGATGTTGGACATGGATTGACGATAACAAACTACAGCTGATGGCTCCTACCAGCCTTCAACACCAGTAATTACAACAGTGGTTTGTTGTCTACATTTCTCAACACTGGACCAAACAATGTTTACATATGTCAGACAAACAGCAGTTAATGTGCATTAAAGTAATAGTGACCGTGTAAATGTTACATGTAAATGGTAAAAGGAGCAGTGCAGTGACGTTGTAATTTCTTTCAGTCAGGTGGGAAAAGCAGTGCAATGTTACATGTTGCAAGGTCAGTTTGTCGACGAGCTGAAAGAAGGTGAGCTATTCAAAGATTAATAATGTCAACAAACAACCTTCATCTACATCTACATTTTAATGAGTTAAGTCTGTAAAAAACTCGTAAGACATCACACCGACCGTAGAAGAAAAAATAAATAGATATAAATAAAAACGGTAGGTTGAAATAAGGCATCTAAAAATCTAAATTGAAAATTTAAAGTAATAAAATAAAATAGATAAAATACTATCGTTTTTACTTTAAGAAACGCTGAAAAATTGGATTTAAAAGAGTGTAGAGAATTTGAGGTTAACTATCTCTTCCGGGAGGCAGTTCCAGTCAGTTCCATCCTTATTTGCATGTGGCTTCTTCCAATGCAGTCATTGGAGTGATAACATGTTAATCAAGAATTAAAACTAGATCACTCCTCCAGGTCATGAGTGTAAAAACTTGGATAATGCCTTATGAAATTTTTAAAGTTCTCCTACTTATATTAAATATTTAACTTTTTCAGTCCACACTATACCTACCCTTAGTCAAGCACAAAAGTCATTCAGCAAATTTCTAATATGTACTCTTGTCTAGCCAATCCTTTCAACTCTTTGGTGGCAAATCCAGTTTCCCCTCACTCCCCCTGCGATCTGAGGGAACTAAGCAATTTTAAGAGAGTTTTATGTAGTGGATTGGAGAGTCCTGAATATTTTCTTGTAGTTAATATATCCAAACTAAAAAATAGCATGTTTGTCTTTCTCAACTTCTTTGTAATTTTTTCCCCGTAATCTATTCCCCACCCCTCTCCCCAGTAAAGAGTTTTTAATGACAAATTGCTTAACCAAGGGACAGATTTCAGCCACCTAGTCTGGCTTTGTGCAAAGGATGTATTAGTGCTTAGCAAGAAAATAACTGTGTATTGTTTTGTTGCTCTTGTTTAGAGTAGTACCTCTGGTCCAAAGCGGAAGTGTAGATCCAGAAGTTGGTACTTTCCTAAATAGGTAATTAATGGACTTAACTTTAATATGCTTGCTGTCTCTTTAATAGGTAGTGACTATTCGTGATTTTGTTGATACCCACCACTCGGTGATAGGTATATTAGAATAAAAAACTATGGTAACAGTTTCCAAGAATTTCGAATCTTTACTATTACTTTGATGGGTTAGCACTTTCACTTTTCACCAGTTGATGCTACAAATAGAATCAAATGAACGCGTAATTATTGGTGAAAAAAGCTGTGGTCAATTTTGTTGTCATGAGAGATTAGTCTAACAAGAACCAACTATTCACACTAAGAAAACTGAATACGTTAGGAAACTTAATCAATTTGACCTAGATAATCTTTTAGAAATAGTGTCACTTTTAGGAAACACTTTTGATAAAGGGCTGCAAATACTGAAGTCCCAAAAACCTTATTGCAACCGCAAGTAAAATCTAGGGATCACAATGAGCCGATTAAAAACTATCATGTAATGCGAACTTTCTGAGAGTAAGCAAACAGGTATTAATTACAAAAATTAATTGTCAAGAAGGGTCGGGCTAGATTGAGGCATATCGAATTTTAGTCGTAAAATTAACGGAAGTAAAAATGTACCCTTGTCTACTTGATCTAGCGTTTACGCTTGCATTACACTTGTTTGGTTTGGCAGTGGATATCTTCGTCTTGATGTAATTCATTTGTACAATTTTTTTTATTGTAATTCACTAGTAGCATGTAAATTCCACACGAAATTCAGTCGCTTGACTGCTAGGTGTTTATTTTTTAATAAATACTTTTTCTATTTATTTATCTAAACAAGTGACCCGAGGCAGCCCTACCCTGGTTAAGTATGTAATTATTGCTATTATAATTACCACGGGAACAGACTAAAGCTCAAAACGAGCGTAGTGACCCCCATTTTTTATTATCGAATTGTGACTAGATTGTTAGACTCTCTCCAAAGTTTAAAAATACTTCGTTGAAGGGAATTAGAACCACGTCGAATTTTGAAAAATTTAAGGTGGCCCTGAGCCCCCTGAAGAGAATCGTTTTCAACTTCACAATCGTATCGTGACAGCGTAACATGCGGTAAAAATGGGGTTGGAAGGGGGGAGTGGTGGAGGTGACCGATGACCAAATTCGTTCTTGAGTTATAAACGCTTAAAGCTTAAAATAAAAAACGTGTTTGAGCTGCCTAAACTTTTCCTATCGTAACCTGTTATTTCACAAAAGATAAACAAAGCTTCTTTAGCAAGACCCTATCAATGATAATGCGTTCATTTTGATTCCATTTCTGTAGCATCAAGTGGTGCAGAGTTGTAGTGCTGAAAACCTAAGTAGCTCGAAAGTCCTGGAAACATCTAAAAAACAGTCGTAAATTAAATTTGATGTTATTTACTTTTCTCTCTTTATCTTTCTCTGTCTCAAGGTTGAGTGATTTTCTTTTTATCGCTGCGCGCTTTGTCGCCAAGATGGAAGGGAAAAGCGAACAAATCTATCGTCGAATTAAAAGATGAAAAACGAGGTGAAGAGTTTTGTCTTTGCGAAGACTCCTGTCGTTGTTTGACATCACTGCCAACTACCCACACCTGTCTCTAATCTTTCAAAGCCATGACAAATTGGATCAATCCAAGGAAAAATTGATAACGATAGATTGGCTTGAGCATACATATCTAACATACATTTTATAATTATTGTTTAGATGAGCCGTTTAGTTCTGGCTGGTTTCTGAGTCTATTATGAGTAGAAAACAAAGTCATCTTCAACAGGAGGTTCAATAACCATCACATTGTTAGCTGTTGTTAAAAAGATAATCGACCCGTGAATATTTGTTGAAAAGCGCTCTCATGAAAAGATCCATAAGGCAATCCTTTTGAAATGAAAACCCTGCCTTTTGACCACTTTTCACAGACAACCTTGGACCTTTTCACCTTGAACCTTTTCACCTTGGATCTTTTTACCTTGGATCTTTTAACCTTGGATCTTTTCACCTTGGACCTTTTCACCTTGGACCTTTTCACCTTGGATCTTTTAACCTTGGACCTTTTCACCTTGGACCTTTTCACCTTGGACCTTTTAACCTTGGACCTATTCACCTTGGACCTTTTCACCTTGGATCTTTTCACCTTGGACCTTTTCACCTTGGACCTATTCACCTTGGATCTTTTTACCTTGGATCTTTTCACCTTGGATCTTTTAACCTTGGACCTTTTCACCTTGGACCTATTCACCTTGGATCTTTTCACCTTGGATCTTTTCACCTTGGATCTTTTTACCTTGGATCTTTTCACCTTGGATCTTTTAACCTTGGATCTTTTCACCTTGGATCTTTTCACCTTGGATCTTTTTACCTTGGATCTTTTAACCTTGGATCTTTTTACCTTGGACCTTTTCACCTTGGACCTTTTCACCTTGGACCTTTTCACCTTGGATCTTTTTACCTTGGACCTTTTCACCTTGGACCTTTTCACCTTGGACCTTTTCACCTTGGATCTTTTCACCTTGGACCTTTTCACCTTGGACCTTTTCACCTTGGACCTTTTCACCTTGGATCTTTTAACCTTGGATCTTTTTACCTTGGACCTTTTCACCTTGGATCTTTTAACCTTGGATCTTTTTACCTTGGATCTTTTCACCTTGGATCTTTTCACCTTGGATCTTTTCACCTTGGACCTTTTCACCTTGGATCTTTTAACCTTGGATCTATTCACCTTGGATCTTTTAACCTTGGATCTTTTCACCTTGGACCTTTTCACCTTGGACCTTTTCACCTTGGACCTATTCACCTTGGATCTTTTCACCTTGGATCTTTTCACCTTGGATCTTTTTACCTTGGATCTTTTCACCTTGGATCTTTTCACCTTGGACCTTTTCACCTTGGATCTTTTCACCTTGGATCTTTTCACCTTGGATCTTTTTACCTTGGATCTTTTCACCTTGGATCTTTTTACCTTGGACCTTTTCACCTTGGACCTTTTCACCTTGGATCTTTTTACCTTGGACCTTTTCACCTTGGACCTTTTCACCTTGGATCTTTTCACCTTGGACCTTTTCACCTTGGACCTTTTCACCTTGGACCTATTCACCTTGGATCTTTTAACCTTGGACCTTTTCACCTTGGACCTTTTCACCTTGGACCTATTCACCTTGGATCTTTTCACCTTGGATCTTTTCACCTTGGATCTTTTCACCTTGGACCTTTTCACCTTGGATCTTTTTACCTTGGATCTTTTAACCTTGGATCTTTTTACCTTGGATCTTTTTACCTTGGATCTTTTAACCTTGGATCTTTTAACCTTGGATCTTTTCACCTTGGACCTTTTCACCTTGGACCTATTCACCTTGGACCTTTTCACCTTGGATCTTTTCACCTTGGACCTTTTCACCTTGGACCTTTTCACCTTGGACCTATTCACCTTGGATCTTTTAACCTTGGATCTTTTCACCTTGGACCTTTTCACCTTGGACCTTTTCACCTTGGACCTATTAACCTTGGACCTTTTCACCTTGGACCTTTTCACCTTGGATCTTTTCACCTTGGATCTTTTCACCTTGGACCTTTTCACCTTGGATCTTTTCACCTTGGACCTTTTCACCTTGGACCTTTTCACCTTGGACCTATTCACCTTGGACCTTTTCACCTTGGACCTTTTCACCTTGGACCTTTTCACCTTGGACCTATTCACCTTGGATCTTTTAACCTTGGATCTTTTCACCTTGGACCTTTTCACCTTGGACCTTTTCACCTTGGACCTATTAACCTTGGACCTTTTCACCTTGGACCTTTTCAGCTTGGATCTTTTCACCTTGGATCTTTTCACCTTGGACCTTTTCACCTTGGATCTTTTCACCTTGGACCTTTTCACCTTGGACCTTTTCACCTTGGACCTATTCACCTTGGACCTTTTCACCTTGGACCTTTTCACCTTGGACCTTTTCACCTTGGACCTTTTCACCTTGGACCTATTCACCTTGGACCTTTTCACCTTGGACCTTTACACCTTGGACCTATTCACCTTGGATCTTTTTACCTTGGATCTTTTCACCTTGGACCTTTTCACCTTGGACCTTTTCACCTTGGATCTTTTCGCCTTAGACCTTTGCTGAACATGTCACTCATTTGAAGAGATGGATGCTATCCCTTCACCCCCCCACTGAAACAATTACCAAGTGCGTGAGAAAAATTGAGACATCCTTTCAAAACAGAAACAAAAGTTTTTTTTCAAAACGGTAACGAAGTTCAATTTCTTTGATGTAATGTTAAAAAGAAAAAAGAATAAAAACATTTTCATTATACAGAGTCCGCAAAATCCAGTATTTAAAACCGATTTCTAGAACTACATTAGAAAAAGGAATACAGGTTGTGTTCATTGTTATTCCGCCGAGCAACAAAATCTGCGGTTTCAAAGTTCAAAAAACGTTCACTGGTTAAAATAGTTTAAAATGACTGGAGCTTTCGATTGCCAATCTTCAATCTTTGACAAATAGTGAAAAAGCGGGATCGTTAAAATATATTCGGTAAAAAGTGTGAAGCAGAAAAAGTTACATTAAGAACAAAAAGATGCTTGTGAGGAAATAAAATGCTAATATGAAGTTCATAAAAGAATTGAATATTGTCTGGGTAATGGTTTTGAGTTGCTGTCCGATTCAACTGTGATTGAGGTATGCTTGGATTCCAATGTTTTGCTCGATCAACATAAACCATTAGTATAAATCTGCTAGCGTTCTATCACGAAAACTGCTCTTTGATTGGCTACGCTACTCCCTTTCTATTTAAACAATAGAGTGTTTCTGTCGAGGAACTATCGGCTGATAGTTGCCCCGCGGAAATTTGATGTTCTTAAAACAAATATTTACCCGAGAAGTGAAGCTTTGAGGGCAAATATGCTAGTTTTAAGAACATCAAATTTCCAAGGGGCAACTATCAGACCGATAGTTCCGAGACATAAACACTATGTCTTCATTGTTCACCACTAAATTTTCTTCCGCACGCCAGTTCAAAAATCATTGAATTATTTTCAACTTTTTTAGAAGAAAACCGTGAAAGCCAAATGTAAAATTTAAAAAGGAAAATAAACAAAACCCACTTAATACAATTTCACTTGTTTATTATTTTATAAGCTCGCTTGTTGACAGAAAACTTTTCACGGACGAGCACTATCCATCCGGGTATTTTCCTCGGACAGGCACTATGGGCTGATAGTGTCTCTCCACGGATGAACATTATCGCGTCACGTGACCAACTTAAACCAGTAAGAATCCGAGAAAATTTAGTGGTGAACTATAATCTGTGATAGATAGTGAGTGTAGTGCATGTAGCAGTGTGCAGTTGTTAACAAAATGACGGCCGCTTGGTATGGAACGCCAGAACTGTCTTATGATACTTTTTTTTATTATATTGGGTGGTTATGTCATTATATTTAGTACTTATGTTATTATATTCGGTGATTAACTCATTATACTCGGTGCTTATTCCATTATACTCGGTGCTTATGTCTTTATATGCGGTGCTGTCTTCATTATATTCGGTCCTTATTCCATTATATTCGGTGCTTCCCTCGTTATATTCGGGCTTTCTTCGTTATATTAGGTGCTTTTTTCATTACATTCGGTGCTGTTTTTATTATATTCGGTGCTTTCTTCGTTATATTCGGTTCTAACTTTGTTTGGTGTTTTCTTCATTATTACGGGTGCTAACACTATTATATTCGGTGCAAAGGCCGTTATATTCGGTACTTCCTTGTTCGGTGCTTACTTCATTATATTCGGTGCTTTCTTCGATATGATCGTCACCAGTCTTCGCAAGGGGCCGTACAATTTGGAGGTAGTCTAGGGAAAGCCGGGAAAAACGGGTGTCACGAAAACTCAGACCCCGAAACCTCACACCCCTCGAAATTAAAAACTCAATTGTTATCACCTGAATTGCTCTATGGCCACAATGGGGCGAGATGTTTATCTTCTCCAGTTTATGTTGTCGCGTCGATCGAACGGTGAAAAACAAATATTTAACTTCTCAGGTTTATCGCTGTCGCGTCGGTCAAACAGTGAAGAACTAACACAGCAGCCGACACTGTTTTTCAAAACAGACCTCTTTTATGCAATCGTATGCAGCAAAAAAATGTGTTGTTCTCTGAAACATACTCGTTTGATCGCAATCTGCTTTTTGACTTTATGTGCGTTGCGTGACTGTCGGCACGTAAAAAGTCAACACGTAAAAAGCACTTGAAGGTCGAACCGATTGAACCGCCATGTCTGGTCTCGAAATGTGAGTGAACGAAAATTGAAAACTGGCGCGAAGGCCCCACCACGAGGCAGATTTAATAATTAACTAATCCAGGCGGTATGAAAAAAAAAAAAAATAGAAGTGTTTGGTTTGAAACTTACTGTTTCCTGTAAGAAATATTCACTATTCCCGTTATAAGTTGGAACGCAAACATGGCTATCTCTATGTACTCTTTTTTTTCTTTTTTTTTTCTAAATTTTGTTTATTTCTGCGGGTTACGTGCCGACAGTCACGCAACGCACATAAAGTCAAAAAGCAGATTGCGATCAAACGAGTATGTTTCAGAGAACAACACATTTTTTTGCTGCATACGATTGCATAAAAAAGCTCTGTTTTGAAAAGCAGTGTCGGCTGCTGTGTTAGTTTTTCACTGTTTGAGCGACGCGACAGCGATAAACCTGAGAAGTTAAATATTTGTTTTTCACCGTTCGATCGACGCGACAACATAAACTGGAGAAGATAAACATCTCGCCCCATTGTGGCCATAGAGCAATTCAGGTGATAACAATTGAGTTTTTAATTTCGAGGGGTCTGAGTTTTCGGCGTCTGAGGTTTCGGGGTCTGAGTTTTTGTGACACCCGTTTTTCCCGGCTTTCCCTAGACTACCTCCAAATTGTACGGCCCCTTGCGAAGACTGGTGACGATCATATCGAAGAAAGCACCGAATATAATGAAGTAAGCACCGAACAAGGAAGTACCGAATATAACGGCCTTTGCACCGAATATAATAGTGTTAGCACCCGTAATAATGAAGAAAACACCAAACAAAGTTAGAACCGAATATAACGAAGAAAGCACCGAATATAATAAAAACAGCACCGAATGTAATGAAAAAGGCACCTAATATAACGAAGAAAGCCCGAATATAACGAGAGAAGCACCGAATATAATAGAATAAGGACCGAATATAATGAAGACAGCACCGCATATAAAGACATAAGCACCGAGTATAATGGAATAAGCACCGAGTATAATGAGTTAATCACCGAATATAATAACATAAGTACTAAATATAATGACATAACCACCCAATATAATAAAAAAAAGTATCATAAGACAGTTCTGGCGTTCCATAGCTTGGCATTTCCGAACTCACTCTATAACCTCGTGTCCACGTGACTTTGGTCACAAGGCAAAAATGGACGAAACCATGCGTAGCGAGGGAGTTAGATGTAAAACTCAACTGAAGTTCATACTCTATACAAATAATTAAATCTTCATTTTGCATTTCTTTTCAGTTGCTGAAAGGCCAAAAGAAATTCATCGGACAGGAAATTGTACGCCTTTGCGGTTTCGGAAATCAAACTCCCGCTTTTGTAAAATCAGAAAAAGACAGTTCTAGCAACATGATGAAATGACAACGGGTTTTTGTCCTTTGTCCTTCGCTACATGTTCATGGTTCATAACTGAAACCACAGTTACACCCACGAAGATGTTATACTAAGCGTATTAATTATGCAAGTAAGCATAGACGAGAAGAAGATGGGCACAACTTTGTGTTTTCTTTGTTTTTTTTTCCATCCCGAGTAAAGAGAAAACATTGGAAACGTGAAACAAGTATTCGTACCAACCGCTCTCTATTAAGTGGTATGCAGCCAGGCTGGCAGTCTGTCACTTTTCCGTTGAGCGATAAGTAGAAGGCCGTTATAATCACCGTTGTTTTCACAAACTACCTGGCGTCCATCCGACTGAATCAGGTACACTACAACAAGTCCCTCTTTTCCTCTTCATGCGGCTTTTTCTTTCGCTTTACTGTTTTTCGCTTCTCACTCAACGAACAATAAAAAATAAGGATTTCGGCCAATAGGACCCATGAAGAATTTTAAGAACCAAATACTAGTGACTGATTTTTAAGCGCTATAAATTGTGCATGGGTTGCACAAATGGGGCTTCATTTTAGCACGGGTTTTATTTTGTACGCAATTTCGCGCGTAGCCTAAAGATTTTCATAAGATGTAGTGAGCAATTTCACATTTAAAATGCGCTCCATCTAAACAGCAATAAAATGTGATAACACAAACGCTATTTTAATCTCCATGATTTTTAAACTCGCTTTTAGGAAAAAGTAACTCTATATATATTCAAGACTAAAAAATGGTAAAACAACCTGACTTCCGGGCTTAACGAAGTTTCCTGCGTATAAAGAGTATCTACTTGATCTCTTGGCGAGACCGCTTTTTAACAAATTGCAACAGAAAGCCCGCCTTTTGTTTTGGTCTCATTTCTCGTCAGTTCTTTAAACAATGGGTTGCTTAATGAATTATCTTTGTACGATTTGTAGATAACTTTGTTTTGTTCTCAAACAATCTTCTCAGAATCCAGGAAAGCGGGCCCGGTCTACTGCTCGAATAACTGACTAGAAAATGTAATGTATTTTAAATCCAGCCGGATTGTTGAGGAAGCCGATTTGTGGCTACCCCTTTATTCCATGGTAGTCGGATCTTAAGGACTAAAATTCCTAAACGGCCTTTTGAAACCGCGTTACAAAGGGGTTTCACACAGCGCGGACATAACCAAAATTCCTTTATTTCCCGCCCAGTTAAAACAATCCGTAGTTTGTTGAGAAAACAGTGACCAAGGTAATCTTAGCAGAAAATCAAAGGATATACTTGGGCTTCATTGGCCTGGTTTATATAAAGCTTTTGTATATCTTTTAGATCTGTCAGCTAGCTTTCTTTCGCTGTCAACCCACTGTGCGCCCACAAGGCATTTGCCCCATATATATAACATATTTCCTGATCTTGGCAATTTGACACACTGCCAAGCAAAAGGGCAATTATTTGAAACTTCCGGCGTGACTCGAGTCATCCCCCGATCTACGTATTTCGAGGTTAAAGAATACAACGGGCGCTGAGAGTTTGTTCCAGACGTCCGGCTCGAGCGCGAGTAAGGACACGATTTGCCGCAATGGAGTACACGGACAAACATCAGGCTTCAATGGTGTTCGTCATAGCGCTTAATTTTTTGTTTTTCGCTTTGGCTTACGGCGCCTGCGTTCAAAATGAAGAGGGAGGTCCAGTACAGTGCTGTGATCAGAGAGAAACTGGAGGATTTTTGCATTGCTGTGAGGGACGAAACAGCAGTTGTGGAATGGAAGACTTCGTTCACAACACTCTGTGCTTCTGTGATGAATTCTGCGAGACGGCTGGGGACTGTTGTATCGACTTCGAAGACGTAAAGGAGCCTTGTGGTTTGGGAAATGGTAAGTGCGGCGTAGATGTTTTCTCCATTCGTGTTTCACCCTTGTCACCTTGAAACATTCCTACTCGTAAAGATACTGAGGGTTCATGCTAGTTACGCGCAAGTAAACTCGAGATAATTTCACACTGCACTACTAGACACCTGTGACTGCATTTTGTGTTTTTCTGTTTTACGTCCACAGTGCTTTGATTCTTTTCACTGTGTTTTGTCGGCAGTCGAACTTGGCCGCGAGTCAATATTGTCAGTTTTTATTGAAGGATCTAATCTTGATACTTATGGTTGTTCTTCTAATCAATCAAATCTAAAGCGTGACTTTAGTACGCAGACAGAAGTTTAAAGTGAGCGTGGTACGTAGGCGGCTTGAATTTCTTTTTTCAGATGGAAACAAAAGAAAATGTTCGGTAGATAATAAGCCCAGAGGGTAGTTGTTACTGATGCGGAGAGGAAGCTGCAGACCTCATGCATGGAGTACGTGTTTTCTGGTGGAAAACCTAAAATACACCGCGATAACCCGGCTTCCTGAGGCTTGGTGGTGTTAAACTGGCCACGGACACGCTCACAATTAAGCTGTCTATTGTATGCACATACACAATCATCTAAAGTAGGATTTCAGCGGACACTGTACCTTAATCGAATCTGCATACATCACTTCATCAGCTTATTGTTAGTAAATATCCTTGAATACTCAATGGGACCGATTTTCTTTCCCATAAACCGTTTAGAAGTTGCTGGTTCTTTTCCATTTCATCGACGTTTTATCTTCGTCCGGGTCACTTCGTGAACATAAAAACAAATCCAGTGTATTTTCAGTGCAGTCACTGGTATTCGGGAAACATAGTCGTCATTTTTTGCTAATCGTTTATTTGCTGGTAGTTTCTCTTGGTATAAGTAACAGTCATGTGCAGGCGAACAGTCAGCCTTATAAGACAGCGTGTGTACCTAGAACAGGTAGCCTTTAACGTAGTGAAAGAGAAATGTTTGCCTAAGTACCTGCAGTTGGCTTACGTGTTTTCCGAAGTCTGTCAAGAGACACAAATGTCCTTGAATATATTGTTCTCAGAAAGTATCTTGATACTAACTTCGATTAGCTATACGAAACTAGAATCATAAGGAAACAGTAGTCTGGTAAGACATAAGAACAATGAAAAGAAACTAATTTGACTTGTTTAATGGAGTGGTACATCTGTTCAGTGAATGTTGTCGAGTACAGAAACCAACTATTTATGATTTCGTGACGGATAACTGAATACTTCCAAAATTAGACGTTTTAGATTTTAAGCCCACTCGGGACCTTGACCTTGTCACTTTCCATTCAAGATTTTAATGACGGTAGAATGATCTGAAAAAAAAAAATCGTATTTTAACTTTTAACAAACGTCACAGGCATTGTTACATAAAAGTCCTTATACGTCTTATAAGCGGATCTGTTTTTGTTTTTGCGATGTCTTAAACCTTTGTTTACGGTAAAGCATGAGCAGTTTATATTTGAAATGAACATTCCGAACCAGGGTGGATGATTTGAGGACATTTACCAAGCACACTGAAGTGGCCCGTCTCAAGTGTGCCGCCACTGATCTGTAATCTTATTGAAACAACAAGCACCCGAAATAGAAGGTAAAAAATTATTTAACAAGCTTTGGAAATAATTTACCATGGAGAGTGAAGTGAGGTATATGCCAAACGCCCTACCTGTTATCAAATTCAGACTTTTTTCCATTCAGTTTGTCGTCACATAATAAAGAAATTGTCTCAGAGATTTGCCGCTTCTTGTACTATTTAAAATTTGTTAGGCGCATGATTTTGTTTTGTTAATGCTACCACTTAGGAACAAGCCTGTTATTCAAACAGTAAGTTCGAGACACTTTCACTAATTAGACACAGTCGTCGACGTTGACAACATACTTTTCTTTTGGTAAAATAACCCCAGCTTCTTTAATTTAAACTCTCCCTAGATCACTGTCGTTGCATATCAAATTGCAAAGTTAAATCTTTCAATGCAAATCAATGAGCAGTTTTTGTTTTCCCAGATGCGCTCCTCTCAAAGAGGATTTTCCAAATTCCTAGGAGGCCTGAAAAGCTCAGTCGCTTTGACAGTTCTCTCAGTTTTCATATTTTCACGGCTCTGAAAATGTGTCGGCCGAAAAGTCGGCATTCATCGAGAAGTCGAGCCTGAATGATGAATGGACCTGCTACTCCCACACCACTAAAATGATTTCCGTTGATTAAATCCCAGGGGGCCGGGGACTCTCATATCCAGGTGACGGGATGCCCGTCAGAAATTTTCAAAAGAACCCCTAAAAGGAACCAAAATCTCGTTTTGTGGGCGTGGCCATATTCATGTTCACGAGGTAGTGACAGTTTTTTAAGGTAGCAATTGAGACAATTCATTGAGATTCTACGTGTAAAGATTTTTGAAAACATTGTCAAAAATCTGTGTCCTAATCAAAGTGGCTATTTTCAAATGAAACGTTACAAAAGATAAATAATAAATACAGTAGTTCCTGTTTCATTTTCTGGCTCAATTCTCCAAACTCTAGCGCGGGTGTCAGCGCGGGTGTCAGCGCGGGTCATTCTCGATGTTAACACCCTAAGAGGTATCAAAACACGAATTCCCTAAAAGGTACGACGGGCACCTCCTTCACTTTTATATTGGAGCCCCCCTCCAGGGAGGTAAATAATTCAATATGGAGTTTCACCCAGTGACTAGTCGTTTGTGACACCACCTTCAGGTACCTGAAATGCGAAATTGACACAAACATTCTATGGATTTGCCCATACTGTTGCAGATTTTATTCTTTTTGTCGTTGAAACAG
This sequence comes from Orbicella faveolata, assembly GCF_042242905.1. NCBI lineage: Eukaryota > Metazoa > Cnidaria > Anthozoa > Scleractinia > Merulinidae > Orbicella > Orbicella faveolata. The sequence continues at coordinate 13,882,145 of NW_028301577.1, read as the reverse complement.
ATTTAAATTACCGTATTTACTCGATTAAACGCCGCGGCGTTTATTAATTTTTCGTGATTGATCGAGTATATACGGTATGCCGCTTTGAGGTTTTTGGTTCGTATCAAGAAACGTTCGAAATCTGTTTTGACCGATTACCTCCATTACGACTTTATTTTTTAAGGAGAAATTTAACAAGAAAATGAGTCTCTTAACAGCAATCATTCCAGCCTCTTCAGTAAGCGTCCTCTCTGACGAGGACTCTCCCCCCCACCCCCCCCCCCCCCCCAACCCCCACCCGCTTAAGAACGCTTGCTGCTGTTCTGTTTGTCCCGGTGGATAACACATGGATTCCATTTCAAAGGTGGTGACGTGTCTTGGATTACTTTATAAAACGTTGATTTTAAAATTCAATCTGCCAATTACGTCAACTTTGACAGATGTGTAGTATTGATGAAGATTTGTCACGTCAAAACACGGGCACGGATCAAGACGATTCTCGGTGAAAGATAAAAATAAACACTCTTTCGAGTCTTCACGTACTGTTCTTCGGCGAATGTTTGCCACAAAAATAACATCATACGGGTAGTTGTAGAAGTTGTCGGTCTCCGATGATTCATTTAATAAATTTCTCTCTCAGTGTTTTGTCCTTTGGCATCAACACCGCAAATCCTCTTACGCGAAATGAATAGAATTCTGCTTTATTCGCGGTTTGAACAGTCATGAATATAATACTTTACGGATTGATCGAGCTATTTTCTTGGCTTTCAGTCATCAATCATAAGGTCAAATATGTTAAGGCTACTGCGTCAAAAGGCTTGAATAACTCTGTTGTTGTCATGCCAACATTAATGACGGACCAGGTCCAAGCAAGTAGTACAATTCAATGTATGTGCAATGAATTGTTTTTTCGGCACTAATATGGATGACTATTTGTTTTTGTATGGATGTTCTGGAAGAAATTACAGTGATAAATTAACGTTTTGAACATTGACCATACTCTGCAAAATTCGACTTAGCGCAACAGGCGGGAATCTGTTTGTAGGCTACCCCAGAACCTGACATTCACGACTTAGTGTCTGAGTATGTACAGACCGTCATGTTAATAGGGATTCTGGAGTTTAAAAGAATCCTCTTATGCGGCACACACCATAGCAGTGTCAGAAATTGTTTCAAGTCTCCGGCTCTTACTTCTAATTTTTAATTACCTTATTACATGAAATTTTCGCGACACGTTAATTTCGCGAATTTAGCGATTTAAAAAAATCGCGAAATTTAAGTGTCGCGAAATTAACATGACGCGGAAGTTAAGTGACTCACATTATGTCAATAATTAAAAGAGCGACTTTATTACCATTACACACGTTTATAACAATCATTTTGAACTATTCTGTGGTAATGTTCTGCCGGGTCCTCTTCATCACTACTGCTTTACGTCTCCACTCCAGGTAGCACTTCTTTTGTATAATCCTCAAATTGTCCAGTTACTTGCTCCTTGTAGTGCTGTTCCACCAGTTGCTTAAATTTCAATTGCTTCAACGTTCTTGGTACATGCCTCCATTCTTACTGTCGCCTCTGGAAAAGAAGTGTTACCGCCTGTTGATCCGTATCAAGACATTTACGCAAACAATTAAACAGCATCAGTCAGGAAACTGAAAGGCAACATTTTCTCTTTGGAGTCTGAATATTTAATGTACATGGATAATGAGGTCAATTGACCACTGAAAACGTGACTTAAGCATGAGCTACAAACCGTGCCTTGTAGACACTGTGAGAACATCTTTCTTGTTACTGTTTACATAATCAGTTGCGTTTCTGTTTATTTGGACATTGTTGGTTAAGTTGTTCGATCAAATTCAGGGACATGTTAAATAACATTGACAAAGAAATAAAGTGTGTCTCACTCAAAATCGCGAAATTAAAGTGAGTCAAAATGAAAACTTTTCGCAAAATCGCGAAATTAAGGTGTCGCGAAATATGCTGGTAGCTGGTAACAGGAAAGTAGGGGATTGCCGTCCAGGGCGAAGTATGGTGGAGGATTCGTTCCTCCGGGCCGCTACGGTAGCCATGAAGGCCTGCACGGAACCCTGAAAACGCCTGGCTAACGGGGCTCTGGTGAAGTTTGGAGGGCTAATCACCCATCAAATGGATATCAAGGATTACAGAAACCATGGGAAACATGCACAAAATCACATCTGTCTTTGGAGGAGAGAACGCCCCTTCGGGGGCTAGTATGACGCACCGATGTGAAAGCCAAAGGGAAGCAGCGATGCCGACCCCTCTCCTTACCCCAAAGACAACCACACTACTTGGCACGTGGAACGTCAGGAACATTCAGATAAGAAGGCGAAAGTGGGGTTGGATTGGGCACACCCTGAGGAAAACTAACTGCAATGTCATCAAGCAGGCACTGAGATGGAACCCAAAGGGGAAGAGGAGCCGAGGCCGTCCCAGAAACAGCTGGAGGAGGACGGTAGATGACGAGGCGAGCAAAGCAGGCTACACCTGGTTGCAGCTTGAAAGGATAGCCCAAAACAGACCAAGATGGCGAGCAATGGTTTCCGTGGACCTATACTCCACTGGGAGCGAAAGGGTTTAATGATGATGATGATGAAATATGCGAACCTCAAAATCGCGAAATTAACGTGTCGCGAAAATTTCATGTAATAAGGTAGAAGTTCTTTGTGTTCAGTGTTGTCATTAGTTCAAGTTGCTTAGATTTACTGGTCATTCCTACGCAAAACACAGGCTTCTTCCTGCCTTCAACCCCTCCAGCGCTTTTATCCACAACAGATTTCTTTTGATGTACTTGAATTCTGCGTTGCAGCTTCAGTTAATTTGCTGTAAAATAATTTGGAACAATGGGTCATCAATCATTAGATGGCACGCGATACATTTGTTCCATTCGAAGTAAAGTATTATCAGGGATTTGGCTGTAGCTAAATGAAATGTTACGATTAAGAAAGAGAGGTAATATGGCTTTGGGTACATTACTCGCTGCGAAGAAAAGTCTATAATTTGGTAGTGCAACACCCACCGACTTATTTCTCAATGGTGTAACAAATAGGAAATCCAGGGAGCCTCGCCTTTTTTTACGAGATAAAAACGAGCCGAGTTCCTCTGAACCGAGTGTAAATTCGGTTACAAATCTCTTGTAGAACACTCATTGAACTATTATCGATAGGTTTTAACAGTTCTTTTCCTTTCTCCTGACAGTAAAGCGAGACTGTGAGGTTTCTCCCTGGTCTGACTGGGGACCTTGTAGCCCTCGCTGTGGTGTAGGTGTCAGTCAGAGGACTCGAACTGTCGCGTTTCGTCCAATGAATGGTGGAAGGGAATGTCCTCCGCTCATTGAAAACAGAGGATGTTTCAGAACTCAATGTGGAGGAAGAGAATTAGGTAAGCATTTGGTACAGAGTTGCAAAAGTCATAGTTTTTAAAAAAGTAAAATTTTCTCAAAAGAGTAATCACTCATTGAAATCGCTCATTTCTTGAAAATAAGCGTCCAGTTTCCCTTGCGCAAGAAAATTTGTTCAAAGTAATCGCTCCATAAAATAAAAATGTGTTCCTGCTTGTTATTCATGATAACCAGACAGGATACGTCAAAGATCGCTTTACGGGTAAAACAATTTGATCTATCTATAATGGTTATATTGTAGAAGAAACCAGTCCAGGTCTGATGATTTCGTTGATTTTGACAACGCTTTTACAGTTAAGAACGGGTGTTCTTTGTTTTGGCTCATGCTCAGACTTCCTTCACCTCCTTCCCTGGATTAAAACGTTTTATAAAATCATGAACCTTGAACAATTGCAATAATACTGGTTCAAATTGTTTTTTGGGGGGTTTTGGTAGACATGGTAGAAGTACATAAAACACCGATTAAAAGCCCTTAGGAGGTCTGTTATTTATAACAGTTGAACTATGATTTTAACAACAACACGATTTCTTCCCAATGTTACCACGAACTTTTGGTGCTGGATAACAGTTCCATGAAACCTTTGCTTCAGAAAGGAATTGACCACGCAGTTTGAGATAATAAATAATTGCGAATAGATAAAAAGCCTATTTATTACGTAAATTATTTTGAATCTGAAATTATTTACATAGATGATCTTTTATTTCATTAAAACAATAACGACCCTTTCGGACTATTTTTCAAAGAAAAACAGTTAAATCAAAATTCTTCCATGGGCAGGCCTTCCACACTCTATACCTAACTTGTTTTATACATCCCTGTTATTTCTTAACCTCTCCTTTGTTACTGATTGACAAGAACATCTTTGATGTGAAGAAAAAGAAATCAAGACTCTTATTCGCTACTTGCTATTGAAAAAGCTCGGCCTACTAATATTATAATAACATCGTGACAACGTAACGTAATTATCCACAAATGGAAAGGGATTTGAACTTTTCGGCTCAGTATCATGACTGTTACCTTGCTTTGTTCCACTCCAATCATATTTTAAGGTTTTCCGTACAAAGTGCTTAACAACACTCTCTTCACTAGTACAAAATTACACAAGGTGAGTTTCAGAAGTGACGATATATGTACTTTCTTCGAAGCTGAACCAGAAACTTTCTGCAATTTTGGAATGACTGTGAATTTTACTGGTCAGTACCTTTATCAGATCAACAGGATCGCTTTTAATACCTTGTCGAAAAGTTATATTTGGAAGAATATTAACGCAATGCCCTTCAACTAATTTACTCAATTACTTTATTTATTGTTGGAAACTTGTTTCTGTAGAACTGCGGAGAAAACTAAATACCTGCTAAAATTTTAACTTTAGGTAATACAGATCTTCAATTTGATGTTAGCTGTTGAAAAGACAAAAAAAAAAGTTGTACTGAAAAAAAAAAAAAGATTTTCCATTTCTCTCTAAGGAAATGAGTATAAAGTGATCCATTTCTTGTCTTGTTACAATTTGAAGTAAACTTTTGTTTGTATAAAAACACACAAACAGATATTTATTTTCCTCCAAATTTAGGCCATTTCTTAACGCAACTTAGCAAACAGTTGTAATGTTATCTGTCAGGTGTACTATTTTCCTGATGTCCGTTATTGAAAATACTTTTGAAGAAATCGGCGCACTCATCACTATTTCAATTTTCAGGTTTCGCAAGAATTCTACCTCACAAATACAAGAAGGACCGGGCTCCATCAGTGTGGGAAAAAATCTTACCAGCACCCAGAGTAGAAGTGAAGACAGAGGAACCAAAGAGGTAACGATTATTCCGCTTTCCGCTTCTGATTAAACGCAAAAGAAGAAATGCGGAGAGCACTCTGACCATTGTAAGGCTGAAGGTGGCTTACTACAGTTTTGATGGATTATAACAGCCCAACTTCTAACTCTTTTGACAAATGTTCCAAGATGTTTTTCCTTTCTCTATTTACTGTTTACTTAAGTCTTTTACCATTCTCTGTGAAACTTGAACAATTTAACGTCAACAAATGGCCAAAATGAACGACCGAGTACCTAAGGAGAGACTGGGGACTAGCAGGTTAAATCACGTTTTTCTTAAAATCTACCCGTATGACTCCACCTCAAAATTTTGGGAAGAAGAAATTGGCTCCTTTTTAACATTCATGCAAAGTAAAATAGAAATCTGTAAGACAGATTTTTCGCAAACTAAGAAAATGTGAGATCAAAAATAGCTCAAAATCTGTCTAACAGATTTTTTTAAAATTTTGGCTCTAAACGTGATTCAACCCTACAAATGGACTGTGAAAATTTCATCATGGGTTGTACGGTAGGTTTTCGAGCAATCCTCAATCAAACGACTGGCTTTTACAACCTTGGACGAGAATTGAATTGCGCATGCCCTTTATTTAAGCGCGCGCTCATGTGACGCCATGTATCGCGTGCGAGAAGGCAAGAGTAATTCAGGGCTCTTTTACCGGTTGTTTATCGAGTTTTTTTTGTCATATTTTTTTGGCGCTAGTCTTAAACACATGTTTGAACGGAGTTTGAAACTATTGCTACGTATACTGAAGTGATTTAACGCCTTTCAAGTGCTGGAGTGGTTTTCGTTTCTTCTTAGGGTGGCTTGCGTCATTTGTGCACGCGCGATTAAACTAATCCTGCAATCCTCTTTGGGTACCCAAAAGGCGCACTCATAAATGAAAATGATATCTCGGCATACCTCTTCCGTTAAGCTGTCGTTTATAAATGTCGGCTGACTGTCCACAAACCACCTTGCACCATCGTGTACCGGCGACACTACCTGCACGTAGCCTCAACCTTTTCTACGGGAAAGTTTTGTATGTCAGCATAGGCAAGGCTCCTCTCTTGCCTGCAGTTAGTAATGCAGGCTATTTCTCTAACCAGTGAGAACGTTTTTCTTTGTGTAGGCCAAGCTACTGTGTCAACTACAAGATTTTCTTTAAGCACCCGCATTGTAAAGATACCTGGGCAGACCAGCTCGATCCACAGAAACCAATCTGTGTGGAATGCCAACACGATGCCATGAACAGACATGGAAAGTGCAAGGGCCAAGGAGTTTTTGGCGACGTGACTCTGTGGGAAGCGGTTGACCTCAAAAGCTGTTACGGTGGCTGGCTAAAGATTGGGCCAAAGATTCCTGACTGTAAATGCGAAAACAAAGATTTTAACAATTTCATATTTATATAAAGGCAACAGCAGTATTTAGTTTTTGTAGCCAACCGCTTGCTTTATTATCAACCGCTATTAGTTTTAGTCTCGCATGGTATTGAAGTGTTTTAGAGCATCTTTTAAGGGTGTGGTGTACTGATATTCTTCATTGCTTGGTTAGTTGACAAGTTTTATTAATAAGTAAGTCATGTTATGGCTTTCCCCTCATTCACAAATTGTCATCAAACAGTCCTATAGCTTAGCGTGCAGTTCATTCGCTTTTGAAATCGTGAAGTAAGCCTGATAAAATGACCGAGAAGCCGTCTTGTAAATGTAACGAAATTGAAATTCCTTTTGAGCAACTTTTATACAGTTGGACGATTTGCTAATTTGTATGACTGCGAAGAGAACTACGTACTATCGAGTTATTTATTGTGCGCTTCACTGATTTGTTAGGATACAATTTGAAATACTTCTAGAATAGTCTTTTAGGTACCAATCAATTACTCCCCGGCTGTAGAGATCGTATCCTTAGCGTTTTTGGATTGGCACGTAGCGATGGAGTTTCTGGGTGGCGTTCGGCTGTGTACTTCGACGATTTATCAAAGGAACAGTCGTGACATTTTGCTTTACTTTTCGAGACTCCTGCAGGTTGCTTTATGAGAGATAAAAAAGAGAGATAAGAGATAAATTTTTTTTATGTTTTACACTGCACCACAAGCTAGGGTGAAGGGCCTTTCAGTGAAGTGAAACCGGGCCAAATGACGCCGCTTTCGCAAAATTACCCAAGATTTGATTGAAATGGCCCTACCCTGGTCCGCATCAAAGTTCTCACTAAAATGCAGATATGATTAGCTGGTGTTAATTTGTGAGAACTGAATATGGCAGGACATACGTCCTGTTAAAGAGGACCTGGAGGGTTTTTCTTGATCTGCTCAGGTTTATGTCTTTGAGATAATAGAGATTCCTCTTTGTAAGTTGTCTTGCATTTTCTGGCATTTGTCGTACATATATGGCAATAGATATACTTATAAGTAAGTTAGCAAAGCCGTGCTATCAATACTAGATATGCAACGCTTTCGAGTGGTATACCATGGTTTATAATCCATCAAATATTTTCGCTCGGGCGTGATTGGTCTAAACACGTCACGTGACCGAATATTCCCCAGCCAAACTGGGGAATATCCGAGAATATTGCCCAGTTTTCAAAACTGCTCGTGTTGCGAAAAATATTTGAAGGATAATAAACACAATAGCTTCCATTTGGCGCAAAAATATGTACGGATATTTGTCCTTGGACATTATCTGTTCCTTGAAGCTCACAGTTTCTCTCGGAAAACTGTTCGCTTCTGGGAACAGATAATGTCCGCGGACAGATATCCGTGTATACTAATATTTTCGCGCAAAAAGGAGGCTATTGTTTACTTATACCATGGTCTACAAATATGGTAAGTGTACGCGTGGTTTTTTGGCGGCGTTTAACAAACATTCATAATTATTTGCATTTTTATTATTTCGCAATTTCACGCATTTTTATTCAATTTTTTTTCTTTTTCTTCGCTTCTTGTCATTCACATTTTACCCGTCGGAGACTGTAGTTCAGGCAGTCGAAAGCTTGTAATTTTTTAATCGTTTTAGCCACAGATAGTTTTTAAATTTTTACTATGTTTATCCTGACTGCGGCCCTTCAATATTTTCACGTTTTTATTTTTGAGTCTAGTTTTCTATATTTTGGGGGCGTTTTTAATAAAACAATTATTCCACTCGCGCCTGTTGGATATGATCATATGAGATGATTATAGCCAACCCGCGCTCGTGGAATGACTTGTTAATATTATGCCATGTCATAGAAAATACATAAAATATACAATCAATGCAGCGTGGCGAACCATGGAAAGGTTGGGTTAATACCATCGAATATACAATACAACTGTTTTCCTGTATTTTGATTGGCTGTGTTTGCTATGGCATGGTTTAAAACTCAGTATACGTGAGAGGACTTCATAATCCCCTTCCACTCGCAGTGTCAGTTAACAAATCGAATGGGGTTTAGCGTGGTCTGTACCCTTATCGACAACGATACGCGTCATGTGAGTCCACAACATTTTGACCACTGTGATGACGCGTATTGTCGATAAGAGTACAGACTACGCTAGCCCACATTCGATATGTCTTTTAATTCAACGTCAAAGAAAAGGTGTTTTTCAGAGCGCGAGCTGAGAAAGGCATTGCTTGACACATTGACGCGAGCAGCGAGGTAAGTTGCCCGTGACAACACCATAATTTTAAGGCCAATACTTCGTAACCAAACTTCCCTCGTGCCTTACTCAACTGATAATCGCGGTATTTTCGCGCAAAAAGAGAGATTTAGCAAATGAAGATTTTAAAAACCCTTGACTCAGATGATCAAGTTGTATCCGCTGCGCGCAGCCTAGACCACGTGGCCACCTCTTAGTTGGGAGCAAAAATAGTGGAAGAATACAGTATGCTGAACAGCAATTAAAACCAATTGAAACATTACAGAACAACAACTTTATTTGTACTCAGCTAGAAATTAAATGACCAAAAGTAAGTTAAAATAAAGAGTACATAGCTGCCCGAAATAACGTTAATGGGCTAGTAAGACTGGGCAGCCATCCTTAGTGATTTAACGCAATTATTTATTAGCAATTATTAATTAATGTCTCAGGTAATGGACAAGAAAAAAAGACAACCAGTCCAAAATAGATAAAAGTTCAAGAAAAGATCCCACCAGAAATACTGCCACGTAGCACTCAAACCCTACCAACAGCTAAAACATCTGACTTCTAATAGGTTCAAAAACGCAATAATTCTGTTTTCCTAGAAAAGATCAGTCAGCTCACTTTGAATCACTGGTCAAACAAACGCGTATACCGATGAGCAGATGAGAAGCCTTTCAAGCAACACGAAAAATTTCATATTTTCCATTTATTTATATATTTATTTATTCATTTTAATTGTCTTATGTAGCATCCCCTAACTGTTAAATTACCTTTAAACTGAAGGAAACCTAAAAATAGCAGTTTACTAGGACAGAAAAACACCAAAGAG
>NW_028301577.1:13847500-13870000 GCF_042242905.1 Orbicella faveolata | reverse complement strand
CTCCCTTCTTTACAGCTTCTTCTAGTTTCCTGCCTGCTGCATTACTCTCAGCTTCCAACTTGTGTAAGCTTGCTGCCTGAGTTGCCCATAATTTCATTAAAAAGGTCAAAGAGAATGAAAATAAATCCTGAATAGGATAAATCCTTTTAAAATGAGAGCTGACTGTTGAATTTTCATAGCAATGTCTACAGCAGAAGAAGTGAAAGGAAATATATTTCTGACATGCTTATTTTACAAACAAGTTTGCAAGATGACAAGTCAAGACAACTAAAGGGTTTTTACAGGTTTGATATCTCTTTAAAGCATAACTATTTGTCCCAAACGTTATTTTTCAATCGAATGCTTTATTACCCTGAAATCGAGATATTAAAGTTCCGAGTAGAGCCACACCCATCCAAGTTGGTTGAGTGTCAACAAGATAAGGCTAACTGAGGCTCCTCTATGATTGTGACATCACTTTGGGAACCACAAATCTTGCTGAAAATATTTTTCTCCTGAAGCTTTGTGGGAATGTTGTACCCTGGAAACATAATTTTGAGATCTTAAAAAAAAAAAGAAAAATTGGGGATCTTATGAAAACCACAACAAGAATTGGAACTAGAATGTCAAAAAGCAAACTGAAAACAATGTGAGATAACCAATAATTCTGAAGAATTTTAGACCACAATGGCTAATATTTCTGTATTTTTATTTGGAAGTGAATGCATTCTTCATGTGCTTTTCCTGAAGTGACGTCATTAGACATTGATTTCCAAGCACTCAGTTGGCTTGGAAAAGGGGAAAAGGTCCCAGAATTGTAAAGATGTCCTGGGGACTAATACATATGCAATTACAGATATACAAAATGTAAAAGCCCTGTAGGTGATATAGAAATGCTTACTAAATTAGGCACATGTCTGCTTCCTTAAATTAAAAATGTTCATTTCTGAGTTACAAAAATGATGACCATGCTGTCTTGAATGTTATGAATGGAGGTTACATCTAAAAAGGTGAGTCAAGATTAAGATGAAAGGAGGGCAAGGGGTTACAATATACAAATCTTACTTGAAGCTCCGGTGAGCATTCTTCACTTGGAAGTGACTCGATTAGGAAATCAATATCCTTGGCAGTTCTTGCGATGAGAGTAGCAAACAAAGCAGCATGTCCTTAAAAAAGAAATTGAATTGTCACTTTTCACGATTACAGTGCCTACCAGTGAATATTCTATCAGGCTATGTTTCAGTACAACAAGGACCACATACATATAGTAAGAGCTACAAATGTACAATACATGAACATATAAGAATCTACAGTACTGTATTTAGCTATAACAATTGCAAACAAATTTATAAAACCAATTTGAGGCTGTGACAACATAAAGGAAACATGAAACAGCACAATAATCAGCAGCCTTAGCTGACCTCCTTTATGTCTTTAATTCATAGTTCTGGTGTAAAGAGAAAAATCGGTTGTGATAAAAGAAACTGTTTATCTTCCTAAATTCCCAATGCTTTGAAGGTGCCGAACTTGAAAGGATGTCTTGAGCATTGATCTTGTAAGGTGATTATAATGTCCAGCAATAATCTGTGTTCCTCAACCAATCAGAATGCCAGACTCTTATATTCTAATTTACCTATGTAAATTGTTCTTATCTATACACAACATTAAGTTAAAATACATGTAATTAACAAACCTTCTTGGGTAACATCACCACCATCTGCAAAAGTAGTCCAAATAAAAATGACATTAAAAAGGTGGGCAAGTTAAATTAAAGTTACAACGTTTGATAAAGAAAATAATAAGTAAAGTATCATGTGCCAGCTTAGAAGATAAAGGGTAAATTAAAATGCATTCAATGCCAAAAATTAACTTTGTTTCTTTTGATTTTGTTTGCAGAAATTAAACCCTTGTATTAGTCACAGATATAATAATAAATATAATAAAGGCTTGGCTAAATCTATATACTCAACTCTCATTATAGTGGACGTGCTTGGGGATGTCGCGTAATGCCCGTAATAGCGAGAGTCCATAATAGTGGGGTGTGAGATAAAAAGTGCCCTTAACACGCAATAAATAACATAATAGACAATGTCTGTGAAGCAAGGACCATTGCGCAGACAAAAAAAGAATCAATGTGAAAATAAACATGTGCAAAGTACTTGGTGTCCACTTTATCAAGAGTGAAAACAATGAAATTGCCATTTTGGTACCACAAAAGTGTCCGTAATAGCAAGAGTCATTTCCAGTCAAACCTCTATATAATAATAATAAAGCTCGGTATTTTCCAGATGTGATTTGCTTGACTTAGGTCCCCTCTATAGACTACAATTTGTTTTGCAGTGCAGTTGATATGTCATGCCCACTCCCATGCATTCATAAATGTTTTGATAGAAAAAAGTATTCAAATTTGCCTTCGAACTTCATGGTAATTTTAACTTTTACAGGTAATATTTATGCAAAAAAATAATTCGTAAAACTACTTTTGCATAAGGTGTTCTAATCAGGAAGCTGCAAGTACAAATATCTTTAATTGCGTGGTAATTTATTGTATAAAGAAACACCATGGTACTTGCAACTGATTCCAATTGGCTATAATCCCTGATGCTCAGCTAAGATATTTTTTGCTGGCAACTAGATATAGATCATTTTCAGGTGACGTCATCATTTTCTAAAATTGAAAACTAAAGAGTCATTAAAGTTTTTATCCCCATCAGGCATAAGGAGGGGTAAATTTATATCTGTTTACAATGTTACAGCTCAATAGTGTGCTTTGTTTGAAAACTAGTGTATTTTGAATTTCAGAGTTACAGCCGTGCGTGACACAAAGCTACGATCTTACTTGTTGAAAAATATATACCTGTCTCATGATTTTTAGCTTTTTTAGAAGTTAGATCATTAGGAAAAGTGCTTATGTAAATGTTTGTTTGTGCAGTACAGATAATCAGTCGCCTAGATAGCCAAAGTAAGTTCCAGATGTTTACACTATTTTCTGGCTGCCATATTGGTGCACCACAGAGGTGCACCAACATGGCGTTTCCATACTGGGCTCTGTAAATTTCTGTGAAACATTGTGACAAATATCTGCAGTCTGGGAAAACACATAAACCTAAAACTTGGAGAAGTGTCTTTCGCTATCTATTTGACTTTATCCACTAAATGATTTTCGATTTATTTTTTTATTGCGTGACAGTGAAAACGATCTATAGACAGTACTTGCATTGGTTTCCCTAGGTGCAGGCCTTCTCTAGTAGATCTTGGCTTCCAAGGAATTTCAACCTCGGCTGAATGCAGACTGAATTATTTGTTACACTGGAACTAGTTAAATGTAGCCAAATTAAACTGATGGAGCAGCTATTTTCACAGGAAAACTCCTAGCCAGGGCAAAAAAAAATCAGGTGAGCAAAGCGAGCCAAGCACGGTTTTTTCTCCTCCCCAAACTGCTCTTAGCTTGCTCTGTTTGCCTATTATTTTTTCACCCTATAATCCATTTGTGAGTCTGGTCACTGACTACCACAGTTGAGAGGTCCAGGTTCAACACCTGGCTGGGGTTGATGACTTGTATTCTCGGGCAAGAAACTTTACTCTCACAGTGACCCCCTCAACCAGGTGTATGGCAAATGGGCAGAACAAAGTCAATAGTTGGGATAACCCTGCAATGCACTAGCATCCCAGCCAGGGAGGAAAAGAATTCACCTAGTGAATTCAACCTCATGTGATGGAAACTGGAGATAATCACCAACCTGATGAGCCACTAAGCTCAAACACAGACTTAACCCTTCCTACCTATTATTGCTACTATTTTTCTTATTATTACGGTACAATCACCATCAATATTTAAGAAATAGAAAACATTTCTGTGTTCCTATTGAGTTTCAGTATAAATCTACTAGTATTCTATCACAAATGCCATTTGCTGATTGGTCACACTACTCACTATCTATTCTGTTATAGAGAGTGAGTAGCCTAGTGTTATGCACTTGCTAACGAACTGACAGCCACTTCTTCGTGCTTTCAAAGTGTCTGTGAAGAGGATTTAAATAAAATTTTGAACGACTAATAGATTTATACTACAACAATTAGATTATTCACTCTCGCTTTCTATGGATCATAGTTGACTCAGGCTGTGCCCTCCTCAACTATCACATGATAGAAATCTCAAGCTCATAATCTAATTGTTTAAGAGAAACATGAGGGGAAATTTAAGAGATGAAGGAATTATGATCATTAATAAGGCCAAAGGCTGAAGGTAATGTAACAAGCAACACTGGGGACCCCTTAAATTAATTGGCTCTGCTAATTAATTAATTAATTAATTAACAGAGCCTCATTTTTGCCATGACAAATAGGCTTTTAAGCCTTGGTCAAACAGTGCATGATAGTCGATGATAGTTGATGATGGTCAGTGAAAATTCAGGGAGAATCGTTTAACTATCATCGACTATCATGCATCATCTGGCATCAAACTGCTGGCCAAACAATGCATGATAGTCGATGATAGTTACATGATTCTCCCCGACCTTTCACTGACTGTCATCAACTATCATCGACTATCATGCGCCATTTGACCAAGGCTTCATAGGAGCTAGGTCGTGGTATTTTAGATGATTTGGTTTATAGTTGGTTATTATGAGCTCTGAAATTTAAATTGACAGACCTGCAACAACAATTAAAATAAAATGTCAGTTCCTTGATCAAATACAATGAACATAAACAGATTTATGGATCATCAGTGACAAACACATTACTCCAGATTATTGGAAATGGAAAAATAAACTCAACAATACTTACCTTGACTTCGGTGATCGCTGAACCAGTCGGCTAATTGCTGATCCATCTCAGCATACTTCGGTTGGAAGCGTCCCATAGATGCACACTTTGCTGTCATCTGCAGCTCAACCTCAACTTGAAGTTGAGGTCATACGAATGACGGCAAGAGCTTGGCATATTTACGATTGAGATTTGACTGTTTACAATGAGAACGTATCAGTAAGTTTTGCAACTGTGTTTATGTTCGGCTTGTTGATGTTTTTATAATACAAACTCGGATCGTTGAATATTTATTAGAATCTTTATAAAAAAACGAAATATGTTTCCTGAGCAGGAAAGCTGAAATTAATGTGTATGCGTTGTTGTTTACACTCAAGTTTATCATTAGAGGTGCGAACTTTTAGCTTTTGTTTTCGTGTATATCGTTAAATGTGTGACTTTTTCTCTTTTGTTCACGTTTACAGAGAGTTTGCGTGCTAATTGTGCCAAGAGAATAAAAATTTATCTTTATGAACTCTTCATTTCTTGGTGCGTCTTATAACCAAGTATTTTCACATAATTTTCAGTTTGGGAACTTTGCATGATTAAGTTGCCAAGTTTGGGGTGCGTCTTATAGCCGAGTGCGCCTACAAAAACTACGGTAGGTGGTCTTTCATTGGCAAAATCACAGCCACATAACAAACCATGACAAACAAGAATGATTTTCAAGCATCATAATTATATGGCACTTCCATAAAAATTGAGGTAAACTTGAATAATGTTGGGCCTACATTTCTCAAGTTCTCCTTAATGCAGTCTGATTAGCCCATCCTTGCCTGTTTCTGGTTTTTCTCTGTTTCTTTTGAATAATTTCCTCTACGGTTTTAAGCCATTATTGTGAATTTTGTTTTTAGCAAAATCTCACATGCACTCCATCACAATTCATAAACATAAACTTAAAATTCGTTTCTAGTAATATGACTTACTTTTGTCAAAGCCAGAGAAAATTTTTTCTGGTGGAGCTGTTTGCTGAAGTATTCCAACACTGTTACAAAACTGATCTGCAAGCTACAAGACACCAGTGAGCAACATTCCATTTTCTTTCAAATAAATGATAAATACCCCATCCATATTGCAATAGCTACAAGCGAAAGTTTACAAAAATGTAAATACAAACCTGATTTAAAGCGTCTTGCAACTGTGTGATCCTGTCCGCCATATTTCCTCAGCGACCACGCAATAAGCCCTGCAGTTCCGTTGGTCCACCCCTAATTAGGTATATATCACAACACGTGCCAGTGTTCTTTCTCTGGCTAGTTTGTCCGAAGAAGACAAAGGTAACCGATTTGGTGAAAACGAATTTCTTGGGCGTGCACATCGTTTCGTGTCTAAGCTGACTTAAAAAGTGAGTAGAATAATAATTAATGTGTACTTAATAAAGTCAACTACCTAGATCTATGAAGAACACCACCAAGCGCGAACAGTTTTAACCATCGACCATTTTGAACTACGAGCTTAACTATCACTCTGTGGTTGTATTTCGCATATTACTACAGGCTCAATAAATTCTGTCAATTTATCATTAAGTAGAATGCCAGGATGAATCCTCGTTGTGGACTGAGACTCTGCATCTTGCCAACCAATTGACTGAATTGAGTGGTCACATGGTATAGGGTGAAATACTAACCCCCAAAATCTTCTCGTTGTAGCTATTTTCGTTAATTTCTTATGAATTTTCAACGTTCGTAGAATTGGCCTTTCCCATGTACACGACCGAGGACTAGCAGAGAATGGAACGAATTGGCTTCTGATGTCATTTCGGGAATAACAGTGTTTTGCTTCTTAGGCCCGGTTCATAAGTCGCATTTCTGCCATGTCGAATTCAATTCAACGAATTAAATTCGACAGAAATTCGACGTCTGAATCGGCTGCCGCATTTCTGCCGCACGTTCGACTGGTCTTGTCGCATTATCCGACAGAAATGCGACACCGATTCAGACGTCGAATTTCTGCCGTCTCGAATCTAATGCATACATTATGTTAATGTATTGAGCATGCGTAAATGTTTTCCCGCCAAAGAAAAAGAAGAAACTTGGCCGTTCTCGACCCGATGCAACCTGAACATATTGCAACACATACTGCTCCGTTGTCAGCCTTCCCCCTCTCCTTCCATTGGCGGACAATTTTTAGAAAAATTAAAGTCCTTCGTTGCTCAATAGTTTCGTCCGCCATATTGAATACTCTACGTTTAAAACATTTTCCGCTGGCCGACATACCCGACAGTATAAATTCTGAATTAAGTGCGACACAAGTGCGACGTATGAATCCACAGTCGCATTTCTGCCGCACTTAATTGAATTGAATTCGACACGGCAGAAATGCGACGTATGAACTGGGCCTTAGAAGAATACATTAGTATTGTCAGACAATACCTATTATCGGACAGCTGAGGAAAAGACCCTGACGTTTGGAAGAAAACCTCGTCAAGCCAAATCCAGCTTATTCCTTTGATAGCAGCTCTCGTCTTGAGTCTAGCGATCAATTTTTATCCAGATCCGTTTAGGGTTTCCTGAGGAAAAAACTCATGATTCGCATTTTACGAAGAAAATGGCGTCTGGTTTACACTTGAAAATTCTTTCTGCGTGGAAAAAAAACTAGAAAAAATGACTCAAAACTTGAGAGTGAAACCTTCGATCTTCAGTGGTCTGAAAATCAGTCGCCATGTTGTATCTCACAAGCCTTCTGAGCTTATGTTTTGACTGTTAACTGCTGTCGAGTCGAACTGCGTTAACTGGGCTGCAAATACCTGATGTCCGACAGCCACCGAAATCCCATACAAACTCAAGTAAACACGGCCGTTTGGACTGACAAATTAACGATCAGGCGCACGTTTCTTTTAAGCCTTGAAATGGAACACTTACGGTGAAAACATTTCCGTAAACTAACAAGCAAACACTTACCACTTCGTCAGATGAGCTGTTGAGCATTTTGTTGTTATTTTTAGCATAAATAGGCCACTCGCTAGACAAGTGTTTAGGCATTTAGAATTGATTTGATGTCCAACAACTGGACTTTTAAGCCAACTTAAATTACATAAAGTAGCTTATCAATATCCTAAACTTAAGCTGGAAGAAGAAGTGAAATAAGAGTGCTTTGTATTCGGTAGAAATATGTGATGAAACTAAAGTGTCCGACCATAGGTACCAATACCTTATGCAAAGATGCGATAGTGCAAGTCAAAATTGTTGCAGAATGCAAGAAAGATTTGTTGTTGAAGGCTGTAGCAATACGGGAAGCTTAGGATATAGAGTATTCCTCTATCTTGATGACACTGGACCTGAGGCAAGAAAAACCCTACTGTAAAAATCTAGAGATTTTCATGGCCTGTAGTTTCTTCTCTAACTTCTAGTGGAAAGCTCAACATTGTTAAGGTACTGCATAAGACACAAATTTGGGATTGGACCATTGTGAACTCAGCAAACAATTCCCCACAGGGCTTGAAATAATTTTCTGGCTGGTGCCAGTCAAGTTTTCTGGTCAAATCTATTTGTGCTCAGACAAGAAACAAATTTTATCTGGACAAATGTCTAAATATGAAGCAAGTACATTTAGTGAGCTTTTGCTGTGGAGCAGCTCATATTCAGTGCAAAAAGTACGCAATACACAACACAACCACAATGTTCAGTAAAATTGACATAATTACACTATTGCTTCCTGTTGCTTCTACTATTCAATTATTTTTTGAAGTTGCGACGTGCTTTACATGTAATGGCTGTTATTTTGGAAGTTGGGACGTGCTTTACATGTAAAGGCTGTTGTCATGGTGGAGAGGTGGTCGTTATAGAGGGGGTAAAATAAGAGAAAATGTATGGACTGTCGGCTGGGATAAAAAAGTTGCAGTGGCTGTTGTAGAGAGGTTGCTCATTGGAGAAAATTCAACTGTATTAGCATACACATGCCAGTAGATAAGCTACTCTGGAAGACCCATCTTTCATTTGCTTTCCTTTTTTTTTTCGCAAACACGAATAATGTACAGCTTCCAGGTGATCTGGTGACGTCATTGCATGAGACCGGAGAGAAAATTTTATTGCCGTATCCCATAAGGCAGCCTGCGCGTAGTCGTGAGTTTGGATTTGAATGATGGCGGTCACTGCCAGTGTGTTGATGCTTTTCAGAATTATTTTGTCTTGTCTTATACCGCGCTTCGAACTCAGAATTGTGCTGTAAATATGAGAAGTGTTGATTTGGACAGTTGGGAAGTCTCTTTCAACAGTGAATCTTTTCTACACTTGGATGGAAGCGATTTGAGTACTTTAATCACACAACATGCAGCGCTGGCCGCATCGCATTGTAAGCTTGAAAATCACTTGGTGTCTTACTTCAATTTGCTTTAAATAGTGTACTTTCTATATAGTATTAAAGGTACTGTATTCCATCGACCTCTAGTTTGCTTGTATTTCATCATTCATTTTATTATTATTGTATGTCGGCCACAGCACTAGTTCGGTCGACCATTCGATCAAACGCTCTCCAACTCAGTAAAGAAAAAAATTTAATAATCTGAATGGCACATGCCAAGAATTGCTAGAAAAGATTGGCCTGACCTTTAATGAATTTGGAAAGGTAGTTGTGAGCTATGTTGACATTGAGAATTACATTACACTATTTCTAAGTCAGTCAGGTGTACAGAGTGCAGTTACAACACCAAACAACAGCATCATGATGGTTTCGCATGGCTGAAATGGTCACGCCATTTCACAGGGGAGAAAAGTGTCAGAGTGAAAATCATTGAGCCTTATAATTTACTGAGCACAGTGTAACAGTTGCCCTTTGGTTGGGAAATGATGACTATGACACTGTCCAAAAATGCGCAGGGGCAGTTTATGAACAGCTTACACAACTTCAAACGATCAAACATGCACTAACCCATTGACGACTGAATAAAATTGCCCGCGACCCACCCCTGATTCCCTGGCATTTTTTGCAAGTATTTCGCGAGCGAAAGCACAAAAATAAACCATATGCGCAGTAACCATAGACACAAGATCAGGTTTCAAGACATCGTTTATTTAAAGTTCAATAAATGAAGGGTTGAAATTAAGAAATGTTAACAAAAAGAACTCAACCTCATCTACAACTGGTGAGAAAACAAGAAATTATATAATTTCTTTACAGCACGACAAAATGTCCCACAGAGGCAGAGAAAATTACCTTTGCGAAAATGAGTTAATTATTGACTTTGGAGGACAAAAAATGAAACCAAATACAACTGAATTTCATTCTTGTAACGGCCAACATTTGAGAAAACAACGAAAAATAAAAGCGAAGAACTCTTGTAAAATCAATCTGAAAACAAGAAGTCGAGAAATTTATTCCCCACGCGTCGAAATATGACGGCGCTGCAAAAGAAAGATGAAAGTCGTAAATCAAAAATGGCCAAGTCGCACTAGAGGACAAAACTGTTTTCTTATGTGAAAAATCTGTCATCACAATGAAAAACCAAGTGCGACCAGTTTGTTCCCCAAAGGACAAAATTTGGTCGCGGACGGACAAACTTCAAAGATGCCGTCGACTACCTCTGGGGCAGGCCAAATTGAGACAAATCTTGGAAAACAAAAGCGAGGTTGTTTTGATTCGGAAATGATTTGACAGGTGGAATATGAATATGAATATGCCATCAAAATGTATGGATCAATGGAAAGAAGGTTCAACCACCTTATGTGGGAGAGAACATGTCATGTGCCCATGCAGAAGTCCCACAAGCCAACTCACTGACTTTGTTGGTCTAGATAATCGTGTACTGAACTTTTCTTAGTTTAAAAATCTTTAAGAATACTTGGTAGTAAAGTTATAACTCCACTCACAACCAAAGCATGATGAGAAAAAAAGCCTTCCGACTGAAAACTGCCATGTTTATCCTCAGAGCGCTATCGATGTGTCGATGGACTACATGCCGAAGGTCAGGACAAGCTCTACTAGGCGAGCAAAGAATTCTGTGCAGCTTTAAAAATAATTTCTCCTTGAAGATGACGGTCAGATCACCTGGTTAATTTAGAACTAGCTCTGAGTCAAAGTTTCCTTTGAAGTGTAATCAATCGGACAAAATGCCTGGTCATCCAACAATTTGACTGGACAAAACCAATTTTAGACTGGACATTGTTCATTGACCAGCCATATTTCAAGCCCTGCCCCCGAGTCCCAGACCAAAGTAATGGAGACTCTAGGTGAGAAAATTGTACAGGAAATTAAATGGATCGTGTTTTTTTGTAGTCGAAATAGAGAAACAAATAGTAAACAAAAGCTACATCCTAGAACGAGGCGATTAAGATTGTTGAGGCTTTGAACTGGTGAACTGGTGAACTAGCTATGTATTTGTGGATTTTTAAACGAAAAAATTGGGAGGGTAGTGTCACTTTAATCTTATCTAATCTAATCTTAATCAGGACTTGTTAGGTCGTGATAAACCAGCCAACTTTAACATAATATTCAATGGTGATAATGACAAATTTATAGAGCAATAAGTGGCTTGCATGCAGCGGTATTTACAAAAGCATGATCCATTAATTTACAAATTATGACTTAATGGGTGATTCCAGAAAATATCCATACCTATACCATGGGCAGCTTTTTGGAATTCCGAAGGCAGGAGGGGGGGTCCTTTGATCTGGAAATCCAAAGGCATGGGGTAATTATGATTGGAATTCTGAGGGCATGGGGGGTTTTCTAGAGGGGACAGGCAAGAGTTGGATAGCACAAACAAACTGACGACACTGCTGACTACTGTGGAAAACAAGATAAAAGACAAGCATTGATCAATCACCCATGTGTTCATGCTCATTTACAGAAGAAAAGTGATAAAATCTGGGTTGTACTTTGGGCTCCAGAGGCCTTAAAGTTACTGAATTTCTTGTCAGAAAGTCGTTTGCAATGAATGCTGGCCTGCTGGCTAACCTGCTACATTTGTTTACAATGCACCAGTGATACATATTCATAAAGAAACCACTTAAAAGGTATCTGAAGAAGTGAATATTGCTCGTAACTGCAAAGGTAAATTAGGGAAGGTGTGCCTAACATTCTATTTTCCATAGTAATTTACACATAAAACAACTGAAATTTTTATTCCCTCACTAGTTTAATCAAAAACTCGTTTCAAAATTGCGACTCAAGAGGAGGACGTTTCAGTCACTTGTGTGCTCATTGGTTAATTTTTATTGTCAATAAGCGGACAGACACATGAATTTATAATTTATGTGATACGTTAATGAGCAAGAGCGGACAATTTGACAATTTGTTATCATAAAAAACAAAGTGATGTCCGTTTTTAATGTGTCTGTCCTGTTATTGACAACGAATTTCATCATAACATTGAGAAAGTAGTCTGCGGATCCACTTGGACAGACGCGTGAAAAACTGACGTCAATTTGTTAAACTGAACATTTCTAAGTCATTTCCTCCCAGACCACAGCACCCACACAACGCTGAATTAGGGTTAAGTTACTAATAAAGCACTATTTTCAGATGCGTTACGTGGCCGCTTACCTACTTGCCACCCTGGGAGGGAACAAAAGCCCAAGTGCATCAGACATCACGGATATTCTCTCAAGTGTTGGTATTGATGTGGACCCGGAACGCCTTGATGTTGTTATTAACGAGCTGAGCGGGAAAGATATTGATGAGGTGGGTCTATGGTTAAGGTCTTGTAAATGTAAGTTGCAGCTACTTGATGTAGGTTTCAATTATTTCTTTAGACTGTTCACAGCCCTCTATTTTCTCATACTTTCATTCAATTGTTGAATGCGTGGAGTAAAAATCATGAGAGAACTGGTTGCCAGTGCAACACAGGAGACTTGACAGGTTAGGGGGTGGGGACAGAGAAAATAGTGTTTCAGCCAGAAAATTTTTCTTGAGGGCCAAAGTGGCCCCTGAAGACCTTTTTTAGGGGCCTTTTTTTTAGGAAAGGGGCCAATAAATTGGAAGCTACAAAAGGAAAAATGTGTCAGGGTACCAAGGAAAATAAAGCAGTTTATCAGGATCTAGGATAAAATTTAATAGTGAGTGCTTTTTGAAGTGTTTCTACTCAATAAATTTCTTTTGAATCAGATACTAGTATGATCCGTGCATTACAAGAGAACAGTTCTTAGGCACACATGACATAGTCAATGATCAAGGGTTTGCAATGCATTATAGGGCGATTTCAAACTTGGAAGTTTTCCGATGTGAGATAATCAATACAACAGAGCAAAAGGATGGATTGACTTCTTTTCTTATATTGAATGTTTTAGAAGCAAAGATCTTTCAATATGATTGTCTAGAAGGACATAATGTGTGACAAAATAACCGGATTGATCATGAACACAGAGAAATGTAGTCGCCATTATGGTGACTAAACCAGAATTTTTGCCGAATTTTGGTCGCCAAGGATGAAATGTTAGTTATATTGGTGACTGTATCGGTCGCAATTTCAAGCACTGGGATGGCTTTTGAAATACTACGCCTGGTTAAGCCTGTAGTCTTGTAAAAGGAAATTGGCCCTTTCTTCGTTTTTCTGGGGGCCATATCTGATTGCAACCCGGGATTCCCGCAATGGCACGCTCTGGCCGAAACACTGAAATAGAGGGGTTGTCATAAACGATTTACCTTTGTTGAGTTTTTGCCTCGAACCATGAATTACCCGGTAACTATTGTCTCCATTTAATTTTAATTTAAAGATCAATTGCCTTCTATTGGTTCATGGATTATATCATTATTGTGATCAACAGTATTATATAGAAGGAATCTCCATCATGACATTTTGCCGTGCTTTGTGAAAGCCATGTCCGACCAAAATATAAGTTTTCTGAAGATGATTTACTGTTGCCATGTAAGATTGCTTATAGCCTTTTTTTTAATGGAAAATGTTGATTTACACAGTCAAGCTGAAATACATGAAATGACTTCACACTGTTACTGTGTCAATTTTATATCAGCTTCTATTTAACAAATTGAATGTGATTTAGCATGGTCTGTACTCTTATCAACAACGAGTATGCGTCATCACGGTGGTCAAAATGTTGTGGACTCACGAGGTGCAGCTGAGTGAGTCCGCAACAAATTTTGACCACTGTGATAATGCCTACTCATTGTCAATAAGAGTACAGACTACGCTAAACCACATTTGATTTGTTTTTTACCACAATATCAAAGATATCAAAAGAAATCTTTGTCAAGATTTGTTGACAATTGAAAACACCAACTCAGACTTGAAAGTGCACTCGCTGCACTATGCAAATGAGCTACTTGTACGCATCAGACTTTCCTTTCAAAAACTTTTGCAAACTCGCTCAACATGCAGAAACAATAAGAAAAATGTTTGGGAAAAGAGTAATGACACGTACTCGTTCTCGATAACAGTACAGACCACGCTAAACCACATTTCCAATTGTTTTTTACCACAATATTAACGTTAAAGAGAATGGTTTTTTTTTTGATAGTGCGAGCTGAAAGAGGCATTGCGCGACAGATTGACGTGAGCAGTATGGTATGGACTCTTATCAACAATGGCAAATTAGCCAATCAGATTGCGAGATTAGCAGCAGTTGTTGTAAAAAATGGTACTTCCATTAGCTTTGAAAAGTTTTAGAACAAATCAAGACGGGCTTTGAAATGTTGATATGATACTACGACAGGCATTAGGAGAAAAGAAAAAAGTTACTTTTGGTCGTGGAAAACTCGGAAAGGTTATGGAAAAGGTTGTGGAAGGTCACGGAATTTTGAAAGCTTAAAAGAGTAGGAACCTGCCATAAATAATGAACTGTCCCTAAGTTTTCATTGAAATGGTGATCAATTCCTTATTATTACTGGTATTTGTTTTTCACATCTCGTTTTGCTAATGAATTTATCAAGGGTTTTTATTCACCTTAAACATGTTTAATAGTCAAAGCATTATTTAACAGATCAAGGCTGTTGTCTAAGGAAATTTTTAAGGAGCCCAAGCCACTTTTTTAGGAGCCCAGAATAAATTTGCCGTGGTCAATCCAGGGTGGGGGGGGGGGGGTTGGCGAGACTGGGGAAGACAGGGGGGTTGTGGAGTGAATTTGGAAATTTAGGGGAGGGGTCCGGAGGCAGAGATTTTCCATGAGACGCTAATATGGTCTATTTTATCAATCAAATTTCTGAAATAAAGAGTTCAGCAAAGTGATCAGGCTATGACTGAGAAAGAATACTATTTGTGGTCAAATAGATTCAATAATTTGTGTATCCTTGCAAGTGCTGCAGTTTTTTTTACAAAAATTTATATTGCCTCTTTCGTTTTTGAGTTAAGCTATTCTAAACAAAATATGAAATGCAAGCTGCAAATGAAAACAATTATAAATGAAATAGGCATTTGGGGTGTTTGAATTTGGCCTCACTGAAATGTGCTTCTTTCCTTCCCCAAGCTTCAGGGACATAAGTATAAGCAAAAGGTGCTTTCTTTAGGCAGCATTACCGCATTATATTGGCTGCTTCTTTGGAGAAAATATATTCCTGTATATTGGCCGAGCTACGACAATTCGTTTGATAATTTGAAACCCTGGTATGCAAAAAGAATTGCAAAGATGTTTTCTTTTTGCTGGCTTGTAGCTACTTGAATATTTCAACTTTTAAGTCATAAATATCCTTTCAGAAACTACAGAAATTCATTCAGTACAGCTAAGTGGAGTTTTCCAAAGTATCGGACAAAAAAAAAGCCCAAGAATTTATCCTTATTCAATTGTAAATATAATGTCAGCAGCAGCATCACTCCAATTCCAAACATAGGCACGCAAGGCGTGCAAGAGTTATTTTTTTGTGTGAAGTGTTGGAGATAGAAGCATTCATGGTACAGTAATGATTTGGTTAATTTGACAAGTTGTTTTGGTTGTGATGTTACATCGGTCATGGTAAGATAGCTAAATAGTAAGCCATAAAATGTTTGACTGAACAAACTACAGTTATCTGACATGTCTCCAGATTAATGGAAATACCATCTTATTTTCTTACAGGCAATTTGATTCTTTCTTTGATACAACCTGCACTGTGATTGGTGTGACACGCGCACATGCATAACTCCCTCACTCACTGATCACATAACCCTTCCAACCCCCAAGAGGAATTTTTGCTCAAAAATACTCAAGTTAATTTAGAGACTTTTTCGCATTATATACGAATCGTAAGTTTACCTTTTTACACATCACAACACAACACAGCACAACACAACACAACTTCACCGAAAATAGAAAGAAAGAGGAAAAAAACCTCTGACACGTTGAAAGTCTGATTTAATTAAATTGCACTTTAACTTGGTGCCGTGCAGTCTTCAAAGAACATTTGAACAGTTTTCATACTTTCTACCTTTAAAAATATTGGACTGAAATGAATGTTATCAAATAAAACTATTAAACTGCTACTGCAGAGACATAAAAACCGTCCAGAAACAAAAGCTTTTTTTGTTTAATATCCTGGAAACAATAGCTGACAACTTGTTAGCTGTAATTGAATTTACTCCCATATAAAAAACAAAAGTGTTAAGTTACCATTTGTTACTAAAGATAGCAAACATCTCGTGGGAAAGAGTGGTGACAATTCGTCCGCTCTAATTGAATTTACTCCCTTGTGAAAAACAAGAGTGTCAAATTACACTTTGTAACTAAAAAACAAAAATATCTCATTATATTTGCATGCAACAAGAACAAAACAATCGTTACCCGCACTTACTATTGTAAACGTTAGAACTGTTACAAATCTAAAGTCTCGTCCCCTCTAAAACTTGTCCTAAGAACTAGACGCGACGATTCGTGACCTCTAATTGAATTTACTCCTTGTGAAAAACAAAAGTATCGAGTTACCTTTGTAACTAAAAATAAAAATATCTCGTTGCATTTGCATACTACTTACTCACGAACTGTTTCAAACCTCAAGGCTCATCTCGTTCATTTAACTAAAATCCTCAGCCTAACCCACAGAAAATGTCGAAGTAAACCCAATATATGAATAGTTCCTCCTCTTTTATAGAAGAATAAATATGGCCATTCTGAACTCTATCGGGATCAAATCTTCTCACATACCATTTACCTTTACAACAGGAAATTTGATTGGTGTGAAATACATACATCTCTCACTCACTCACCCATTGACCCGTCCATAACATACCCGACGCACCGTCTAAGAGGTATTTTTTTTTACAAAAAAATAACTCAAAAATATTTGTTATCAGAGTAATTATTTTACTCGGGGGGGGGGGGGGGTACTTTAAGAATTTCTCGGTAGGCATGTGCCACTGGGACCCTGGAACCCTTAGCCTATACTAGAGCTAGTTCAGCTGAAGTTTGCTACCCTATACTAGAGTAACCAGTATTAAAACCACCGATTTTCGTCTGAATCCCGATTTTTGACAGTTAATGATATCCAGTAGTGTTTTATGGTAGTCATCTATCGACGATGTTGAGGCTGAGTTACAAAAATTTAAACTTGCTGATTTCATTTTTTTATATTTTTAATTGACAATTCCTGGTTTCGTTAGTTTAGATAAAATCTTCAACCAACTGGTCAGTTTTGTGAAAAATGATACCCTATTTTAGACCCAAACGCTCTGATTTATATACCCTATGCTAGAGTAAACTGCTTGAAAACCATACCCTTCACAGCGGCACATACCTATATAGCCCATATATGGCGGTACCCCCACTCCCTCTGCCCGTGTTATTTTGCAACTGGAATCAGTAGGGCATCAACAGAGACAATCCATTGGCATACATGACGTGCATGTATTCAATACTGAGCTTGCAATGCATTGTAGGGCGATTTTCAAATAATATTATCACTGTTTTCAGTTGTTTTGTGAGCGGAGAGAGACTTTGTTGACGTGTTTTGGCCCATATTTCTCGTGTTAAAAGCAAAACAGGACCAGAGTAGCTGTTGTTTTCCGTTTAATTTATTATGTGAATGATTTTGGCCGATTTCATCGGACAGATTAGATGGGATGAAAACTCCATGTTTAGGTGCCCACTCGGGCTCCTTGAACAAAACTTTAGTCGCCCGCACTCGTAACTTAGGCGCCTCAGGCGACCAGGTGCCCGTTAGGCAGCAGCCTTGCAGATCATAAAACTTTATGAACTTTTTTTCTAGGTGATTGCTGCAGGAAAGTCCAAGTTGGCATCTGTTCCCACAGGTGGTGCTGTGATGGCAGGGGGTGCAGGAGCCAGTGCTCCAGCAGCAGCTGCGGGAGGAGAGGCAGAGGAGGAAAAGAAAGAAGAAAAGAAAGAAGAGGAAGAAGAGGAATCTGATGATGATATGGGATTTGGCTTGTTTGACTGAAAAACTGTAAAGCCAAAAATAAAACTTTTGTGTCATCTCCATTATTTTCGTCCTTGTTTAAACTCCAGAAAAATGGGAAAAAACTAGTAAGATAATCTCGGAAAGTGTAGAGTGCTATGTACAGCACTGACACGTAATAGTCTCCCACCCCTGCTCATTCCTGAGGCAACAACTGCACTTTTGACACGGACATCGGTACTTAATACTTTTGCTTTTCTCATAGATGATGTAAGCAAAATTGGCCTATGAAGTCGTAAGATTAACTCATATCGTACACTCGCAGACAGGGTGATTTAAAGGGTAAACAGTGTTCGTACAGGTCCTGAAATTTTATTGTGGCATTTTCCAGGGCTGGAAAGTCCTGGAAGGTTACTGGTCCTGGAAAGTTGTGAACAACTGAAGAATAATTAACCCTTTCACTCCCAGTAGTGACTAATTAGTAATTTCTCACAACTTAAAATTCTCAAGCAGACGGTTGATAAGAACAAAGAGAAATATGGTTTGATTTTACACCAAATTCTCAGAATTAACAGTATGAGAAATCTATGGCAGACAGTAAGGAGAATTGACATTGAGATCTTAGGAGTGAAAGGGTTCATGTGAATTTTGAGAGTCGAAAAATCAATCTGAGTTCTGGAAAAGTCCTGGAAAAAAGGTCCTCTAGTTTTCTCATTTCCTTCCACTTTGAACGCCTGTCACGCAGGCTACTTGTTAGCTGAAAAGTTGTAAGCAGATCTAAATTGAAGGTAATTCCTCTGAAATAAAAGTGGCAATAGATTTTTGTTCAAACTTTGTACACTGAATATTTATCTTATGATAACTTCAATTTTGAAATAAAAAAGGGGGGTGCCCATGCTCATTAAGGAGCAGTGAGGAAGAACACGCATTAAACTACAGTCAATACACTGTGTCGGACACAAATAAACGTTTTAAGTTTGATTCAGACAGAAAGCTAAATCCTTGGTTAAAAATTTGAACCAAATTTCTTGACGTGGTTACCGACTGCCAAATAGGAAAGACCACCGTGTATCTGCTATTTTTCTTATTTATTCAATTTTCAGCAATAGAAATTAGATCAGTCTTTTCTCACGCAAAGCTTATGATTAGTTGATTACAATGGGTGGAAAAAAAATTTGGGTGCCCCTGCCCGTTGGTGAGCTAGAGCCATTTTTCAACTGACAGAGCTCAATATCAAGGCAAATCCGTCATGTTTTCAATGTGTGCGTGCACGAGCGCGCTTATGACGCCATAACTTATGCGCGGTAAGGATGCGCAATGCAAATGTGAGGAATGACCTTAACAACCCTTACGCCTGAGGAGACTTCGGTGGCTCTTTAGTTTTGGATTTAACAATTTGATGACGTCACGTGACAGCACTCCATAGGCCTCAATAGGGATGATCGTAGCGATCGGAGGGGACGGAAGGGAACGCCTGCAAGCATGCATCGTTTTCTTCGGTTTTTGCCGCGTGTTCACGTGACCAAAGACACGGGGGTAAAGTGTGAATCGGACATTCCTGTGTAACCATTCTATGCGTTCCTAATGTAAGATTCCTGTGAAGGGCGGTAGTTAGATAACAGTGGTCCCTCTTTCGCTTTGTCCGTCAAGCAAGACCGTTGACAAACCACGAGGGAAAATGGCCACTTGAACTCCTGGGGGCGAGACTAAACGCGCGCGCATGCTTCTCGTCCCCAGGAGTTCGCGCGGCCACATTCTCGTCCCCAGTGCTACTCGTCTTAAAATGTCGTTTCTCCGACCACGTGACCAAAAGAAACGGAGGCTCTGGGGACGAGAATGGCGCGGCCATTTTCTTATCGCGGTTTTCGGTATATAATTCATGGTAGGCTACCATATAGTCTCCCAGCCATATGGCCATCCAGATATCCCATAATAATGCTAACCAATGAAGGCCTGCAGGCCCTTGTATACCCCTGTACACCCTTGTAAACCCCTGTATACCCATACAAACCCTTGCAAACCTCTGTATACCCTTGTATACCCTTGTAAACCCTTATATACCCCTGTACACCCTTTTAAACCCCTTTATACCATTGTATACCCCGGTACACCCTTGTAAGCCCCTGTATGCTCTTGCATACCCTTGCATACCCTTGTATACCCTTGTAAACCCTTGTATACCCCTATACAATCATGTAAACCCCCGTATACCGTTATATACCCTTGTATACCATTGTAAACCCTTGTCTACCCCTGTATACCCTTATATAACCATGTAAACCCCTTTATACCCCTGTATACCCATGTAGACCCTTGTATACCCTTGTATACCTTGGTAAACCCCTGTATCCCTTGCATACCCTTGTAAACCTCTCTATACTCCTGTAAACCCTTGTAAACTATTGTAAACCCCTGTACACCCTTGTATACCTATGTAAACCTTTGTATATCCCTGTAAACCCTTGTATACCCCGGTAAACCCTTGTACACCCTTGAAAACCCCTGTAAGCCCTTGTATTCTCCAGTAAACCCTTGTATGCCCTTGTATAGTTATGCAAACCCCGGTAAACCCTGGTATACTGTTCGCCTAAAAAACGCAAAAACATTGCGTATGAAACCCAACTAATTTATTTAAGGCAGCGTGGCTGAGTGGTTAGGGCGCCGGACTTGAAATCCAGACAAAGGTTTACAAGGGTTAATAAGGGTTTATAAGGGTATACAAGGGTTTACAGGGGTATACAAGGGATTACATAAGTATGCAAGGGTTTACAAAGGTATACAACGGATTACAAGCGATTTCAAGGGTATACAAGGGTTTACAGGGGTATACAAGGGATTACAAAGGTATACAAGGGTTTACAGGGGTATACATGGGATTACAAAGGTATACAAGGGATTGCAAGGGATTACAAGGGTTTTCAAGGGTATACAAGGGTTTACAAAGGTATACAAAGGATCCCAAGGAATTACAAGGGTTTACAAGGGTATATACAAGGGTTCACAAGGGTATACAGGGGTTTACAGTGGTATACAAGGGCTTACAGGGGTATACAGGGGATTACAAGGGTTTAGAGGGGTATACAAGGGATTACAAGGGATTGCAAGGGTTTACATGGGTATAGCAGGGATTACAACGGAAAACAAGGGTTTACAAGGGTATACAGGGGTTTACAAGGGATTACAAGGGTTTACAAGGGTATACAGCGGTTTACTAGGGTATATGAGGGTTTACAAGGGTATACGAGGGTTTACAAGGGTATACAGGGGTTTACAAGGGTATGCAAGGGTTTGCAAGGGTATTCAAGGGCTTACATGGATAAATGGACTCACACGGGTGTTATAGGCATTATTATGGAATAGCTGGGAGACTAAATGGTGGCCTACTATGAATTATATGCCCCGTTTTCTTTCGCGTCACGCACGACGGACTAAGCAAAAGAGAGTCTACTGGTAGTCTAAGATAGATATGGTTCAGGCAACTTGTGGGTTAATTCGCTTTGTGTATTTTAGTATTTTATACGCTATATATACGCTACGCTTTTCTAATATTGAGAAACTAGAAATTAATGTTTTGTTTTGAGTAAGACATCGCTTTGCTGGTTCAATTCGTATTAGAAAATGTGAAAGCAGCTGTATACGTCAACCGGGTTTTCTCGATATTTCCCGTGTAATGAAAACTATAACAAAATCTTCACACGTGATTGGTTATCGGTAGTCCCGTCTGAGCACTAATAGGACAGTTTACGGGTCATGCCAGGAACTGTTCATGCTTGTAACCCCTCCTCTGGTGTAAAACGGCTAAAATTAAGCGTTCCCTAACGTACGTAGACGTGTTTTCTTTCCAAAACCCTTTACGCTCTCTCATAAGCCTAAAAAGACTGCTACGAGGATTAAGCGTTCTCAGGATGTCCCACCGGCTATATTACTAAACCACCCAATGATCTACAAAATAATTATAACTCTAGCACTAATTGCTTTGGTTAAGAAGACTTTTTTCAGTCATAAAATTCAGCCACGTGCAGTGTTTAACGTTAACGTTGAATAAAAATTAGGGATCCTTTGAAAGCTTGTTTGAACACAAGCTAACCCAACGAAATGGAACTGTTGTGGATTCGTGAGCGGAGTTTTCATATAATGCGCACTTTCCCAGAGTAATTAGGCAAACTGGAATAAATAACAAAAATTAATTGTCAATAAGGGTTGAACCGGCCCAGATCGAGGCAGATAGTGTTTTGTTCGTAGAATTAACGGAAGTAAAAATGTATCCTGACTACTTGAACAAGCTTTATACATGCATTACATTTATTTCGTTTGACAGTGGATTTCTTCGCACTTAACAAGTGACACGACACAGCCCGAGGGAACCTTTTTTTTCTTGTTTTCGTTCTTCCACCAGATGAACCTACAAAACATGATTGGCCCTCCGCTCTTTCCGATCGCGTTTCGCGTTTCTAGCTCCCCTCTCCATTCTCTTTGAACGTCTGCCACGCAGGCTGGCTCAATACA